>NW_026510739.1:0-56187 GCF_027579735.1 Bombina bombina
GTTAATAACTTTATGTAGGTGGCAGCGGTGTAGGGGGTGGCAGATTAGGGGTTAATAAGTATAATGTAGGTGGCGGAGGGGTCCGGGAGCGGCGGTTTAGGGGTTAATAAGTATAATGTAGGTGGCGGCGGGGTCCGGGAGCGGCGGTTTAGGGGTTAATAAGTATAATGTAGGTGGCAGCTGTGTAGGGGGCAGATTAGGGGTGTTTAGACTCGGGGTACATGTTAGGGTGTTAGGTGCAGACATCTCCCATAGAAATCAATGGGATATCGGGCAGCAGCGAACATGAGTTCTCGCTGCTGTCAGACTCCCATTGATTCCTATTGATTCGGATTGAAAACCAGGTACGCTGGCCCGGAATAGTGGCGAGTGTACCTGCTAGTTCTTTGATAATTAGCAAAAGTAGTCAGATTGTGCCGAACTTGCGTTCGGAACATCTGGGGTGACGTAAGAATCGATCTGTGTCGGACTGAGTCCGGCGGATCGTAGCTTACGTCACTAGATTCTACTTTTGCCGGGCTGTAGGGCTTGATAACTACAGCGAATCAGCCTCGCCACAAATACGCTGCAGAATTCCAGCGTATTTGCGGTTGACGGCTTGATAACTAGAGGCCAAAAAGTTTATTTCTAGCGGACTCACCGCAGAAGCTATAAATAGCACTCCACTTCTAATCTAGAACTATATGGGTAAAATAACCTTTATCTTTATGTTTCAATGTGTTTGTTTGATAATAATTATAATGCATTTCCTATTTATTGTATAATATACCACTTAACTGTAATAGCATCTAATATAACAAATGTGTGTGGTCTGAAATGCAATACTTTAGCAGAATAATAATAATAATAGTCATACATATAAACACATAGTTATATTGTTTATGAAGTTAAAAGGAGACAAAAAATCTCTCGAGTTCAAAATTAACAAATAATCTTTTATCACTGTAGTTTGTTTGCATCTACTAAAACCTTTAAAAAATATATAGATATATAAATATATAGTCTATATATAAATATATAGACAGACAGACAGACAGACAGACAGAGACAGACAGATAAATTAATAGATAGGCAGAAAGACATTCAGACAGATAGATAGATAGATAGATAGATAGATAGATGGACAGACAGACAATAGTTAGATAGATAGATAAATTGATGGACAGAGAGAAATATAGATTAAATATATTAATAAAAATATATTGATTGATAGATTTACAGTGGGGAGATACAATAGAGATGACTAGAGCACAAATAATTGCAAATCTAAAAAAGTGATAAAGAAGAGCGCTTCATAGTGCAGTTATCCAAGATAAGAAAATGTGGATGGTAAATGCTGACAATTGCTTACTCACAAAGGTGTTTGCACAGAGAGGAGTGCAATATAGGCAGGCTGGGCTTTGTAGTCTCCAGCTGACTGATAACGGCAACAACTCCTTAAGAGATAAACATCGTATTACGTCTTATGTACCCTAGAGTTATTAACCAATAAACACACAACACCAGGTTTGGGCTAAAGACCGGTCACGGTCACGTTTATTTATAACAATAAACCTCTTAAGTTAGGATACTTAAATATGCCATCTTGGCAACTTATTCATAATAATAAGAAGAACTGTATAAAGTTCTTAACACTGGCGGTGGCAATGAACTAACTAGCTAGTCTAACCCCTACTGACAGACAGCCAGGGTCCACACGGTGTTTGCAGCGCGGCACGGATTGCGCGTGCCCAATTTGCGGAGAGAGAAAGCTGTAAGCTTGTAGAGTTGTTTGCCCTACGATTAGTAGGGGGGAGTAACCCCTAGGTCAGCACCTAGTGGGCGTCGCCTCCCCCATCCTAGGGCATCACTCTTTTCTCCCCCGCCCGCTCTCTGGGCCCTGACTGACTGCAACAAGAGTCAGCCGCCTCTTGCCACCACATAACAGACAAACTCCTGAACAATCACAACAATTTTATAAAAGTCCAGATTCCCAAATATTTTTTTTTTTTATATATATATATATTTTTTTTATACAACAGAAAGAAGAGCTTTGCGAATATCCCCGAGGAAAATATCAAGTCCCACATCCGTGAGATGGGTACCATCAGGGCGATAACGAGCCTTGTTGTCAGCCGTCAAAGTATCATGCCTTATGGCAAAACCCCCTAATGCCCTGGCCGTTCTCCCCATTTCCCTGTTTAGCTTCTTCCTGACATTGTACGCTGCCCTCTGAGTAACAATATACCTCCAACACAGCCGTGCAACCACGTTGGACCATCCAATCCTTACATCCTTGAGCCATGCGCACACCCAGCGTAAGTCTGAAGCCATTCTCCTGATCAGGTCTAGCACCGGCATAGACCCCATGTCATTCCCTCCCAGGTGCAGAACAATAATCTGAGGTTGCCCCCACCACCTGTGAGCATCTTGAAGCAGGGCAGGCAACTCCCACCATGTTAAACCCAGGCGGCCCAGCCACCGAATGTTAGCCCTGGATGAGGAGAATCCTAACTGCTGCCCGTCCGGCAAATGCAGAGCCCTGATGGACACCCAATGCACAAATGAATGTCCCACTATCCATACTCGCGTCGGGGAATGATTCCTGCCTGCAAGCACATGATAATAGGCTGAGCCAAAGCGAGAAGTTCACAACCCCTTAAATCCCAACCACCGTGAGCCCTCTGTGCCCCCTTAAATTCAAACAACCCTAGTGCAGCGTGTCCCCCAAAGGACGGATATACAACTTAAATCTGCCTGATTTCCACCGCCCTAATCTCTTAATATCCACCTCAGAAGACCCACCACTAGCTGCGCTCGTAGCAGCCCCAATCCTAAAAGAGTGGGACGTGATTCTGGAAGGGTCCAGACCCGCTGCGGATGCTGCCTTGGAGAGCACCTTCCTGAATTGAAAAATAGACAGCGACGAACCATCTTCATGCACAAGGAACTGCCGCAGACCTTGCGGTCTCACCTGGCAAAACTCCTCGAAAATCCTCACCGGGCAACATTCCGGGAATTCATGCCTATGCAACGAGAGCCAGGCCCCCTTTACCTCGGGATCAGTTTTTGACCTAGGAACTAGTAGTAACAAACCACCTTCAGTAGGCCGCACATGCTCCCATTTGATGCCCCCTACTGAGCCCACCCTGGATGATGCAACCAATTCCCCCACTCTCAAAGCCCCCACCAGAGCAAATGCGAAAGCCACCTGAAAGAGCAAGGCCTCGTACCTGGATGAGCACACTGACTGCAGCGCACCTACCAGCTCCCGCAAACGTAACGGCGTGATAGGCTCCTTACAGTCCTTGTTGCTTGGGGACAGCCGTCCCCACCCCTTCAACACCTGTCTTACCAGAAAGGCGCCTGAGTAGTCAGCGATCCCTAATGTCTTGTTAAAGAAAGAGATAGCAGACAACCTGCTCTGAGTTCCCAACCTAGACACTCCCTGCCTATGCAAGCATGCCAACCAATCAAGCGCATGTACCTGTGTAGCCACTTGGACCCGGAACCCCTGATGGGCAGCAAAGCAGACCCAAGCCTTCCAGTGGTTTTCATACGTACTCCACGTTTTAGGCGCCAAAGAAGCCCTCACTAGGGGAATGACACTTTCCCAGCCCCCGCCATCTGCCAAAAAAATGTGGGGCAAGTTAGGCCAGTTGACTCAGCCCCCGGCGCCGCCCTCCTAAACTGCTCCCAGTTAAACCTTGATAGGGCGTCCGTCACTACATTCTACACCCCAGGGACATGACGAGCCATAAAGCTCACATTCAATTGTAAGCATCTCAACACTAGATGCCTCAAATATGTGACCACCCTCGTTGATGAGGCCAACAAGCGGTTTATAGCATAAACCACATTCATGTTGTCGGACCAGAAAATGACCGACTGATTAGTCAACTTCTGACCCCATAACTCTATTACAACTACAACAGGGAAAAGCTCCAAAAGGGTCAGGTTCTTAACCAGACCCTCCCTAACCCAATCATCCGGCCAAGGAGCCGTGCTCCATTTGCCGTTTAGATAAGCCCCATACCCAAAAACCCACGCTGTGTCCGTGAAGAGGTGCAGCGTTTGGTTCGAAATAGGGGCTCTCTGCCATATGCAGAGACCATTGAAGTTCTTCAAGAAGTCTTCCCAGACCTTGAGATCTTCCTTCATCTCCGTAGACACCCTGATCCTAGATCTATGCCTCCTAGGACCCTGAAGCTGACTCTCCAGCCGCCTATTAAAGATTCTACCCATCGGGATAGCTCGCCCCGCAAAATTCAGTAACCCCAGCAGGGACTGCAGTTCCTTGGTGGAAATAGAGTCAGTGCTCGCCATGGACGAAACCATCTGCAGCAGGCGGTCAGCCTTGTCCCTAGGAAGCCTGCACTCAGCCGCCCACGTATCTATCTCAATCACAAGGAAAGTCAAGCAAGTACAGGGTCCCTCCGTCTTGTCGCTCGCCAAAGGAACCCCAAATCTCCCAATCATATCCTGCATGATAGCCATCAAGCGGGAGCATTCATCCGAATCAGCCGCTCCCACCAGCAGAAAGTAGTCCAGGTAATCAGCTACGGCCCCACCCCCGGACGCCTTTTGTACTACCCAGTGTAAGAACGAGCTGAAGCTTTCGAAAAGCGTGCATGATAGCGAGCATCCCATGGGAAGACATTTATCCACATTTACCCACTAAATTACAGAAAATAAAAAAGAAATTACAAATTTTTAAACTAATTACACCTAATCTAAGCCCCCTAATAAAATAAAAAAGCCCCCCAAAATAAAAAAATTCCCTACCCTATACTAAATTACAAATAGCCCTTAAAAGGGCCTTTTGCGGGGCATTGTCCCAAAGTAATCAGCTCTTTTACCTGTAAAAAAAAATACAATACCCCCCTCCCCAACATTAAAACCCACCACCCACACACCCAACCCTACTCTAAAACCCACCCAATCCCCCCTTAAAAAAACCTAACACTAACCCCCTGAAGATCACCCTACCTTGAGCCGTCTTCACCCAGCCGGGCACAAGTGGTCCTCCAGAGGGGCAGAAGTCTTCATCCTATCCGGCCAGTAGAGGACATCTAGAGGGGCAGAAGTCTTCATCCAGGCGGCATCTTCTATCTTCTTCCATCCGAAGCGGAGCGGGTCCATCTTCAAGACATCCGACGCGGAGCATCCTCTTCTTCCGACGGCCGACGACTGAATAAACGTTCCTTTAAGTGACATCATCCCTTGAATTCCGATTGGCTAATAGAATCCTATCAGTCAATCAGAATTAAGGTAGGAAAAATCCTATTGTCTGATGCAATCAGCCAATCGGATTGAAGTTCAATCCTATTGGCTGATCCAATCAGCCAATAGGATTGAGCTCGCATTCCATTGGCTGTTCCAGTCAGCCAATAGAATTTATTATAGTGGCGGCGACGTTGGCGGCGGCAGATTAGGGGTTAATAAATTTAATATAGTTGCGGCGACGTTGGGGGTGGAAGATTAGGGGTTCATAGGTATAATGTAGGTGGCGGCGGTGTCCGGAGCGGCAGATTAGGGGTTACTAATATAATGTAGGTGTCGGCAATGTCGGGGGCGGCAGATTAGGGGTTAATAAGTGTAAGATTAGGGGTGTTTAGACTCGGGGTTCATGTTAGGGTGTTAGGTGCAGACATAACTTTTATTTTCCCATAAGAAACAATGGGGCTGCGTTAGGAGCTTAACGCTGCTTTTTTTGCAGGTGTTAGGTTTTTTTTCAGCCGAATCTGCCCCATTGTTTCCTATGGGGAAATCGTGCATGAGCACGTTCAGCCAGCTTACCGCTACCGTAAGCAGCGCTGGTATTACAGTGAGATGTGGAGCTAAATTTTGCTCAACGCTCAACTCGTAATACCAGCGTTGTTTGTAGGTGAGCGGTGAGCTGGAACTGAGCGTTAGCAACGCACAGCTTTACCGACAAAACTCATAATCTAGGTGATAGACAGTTAGGGACAGACAAACACACATATACACAGTACAGAATAGCCAAACACATGCAAGCGCGCATGCGCTAAACATGCACGATCAGTCATTGAGATAGTGCAAAAAAACATAAAGCAAGAAAATGAAGGACATACAATTCTGCCCCTCTAAGAAAGGGAAAAAAGCACACAGGATATATAAATTATAATAGTGAATTTTATTCAAAAATTCATACTTCAATCAGGTATAGCTCAAAGAACTTGAATAAAATGAAACCTCTATTAGAACATCCAAGAAAAATATTTTCATCATATACTACAAAAAGTAAGCAGATACTGATGACTATACGAGTAAATGAAGTCTCGGACAGAGAATGACCGCTGCAAATGCATTCAAGGTCTAGTGACTGACGTAACTCTCAAAGGCTACACAATCTTTCTTTCTTTCTTGGATGTTCTAATAGAGGTTTCATTTTATTCAAATTCTTTGAGCTATACCTGATAGGATATCTAAATTATAATAGTGAATTTTATTCAAAAAATTTATATTTCAGAGTGCTTTTTTTCTTTTCTTTCAGAGGCAGAATTGTATGTCCTTCATTTTCTATCTTTATGTTTTTTTGCATTTAATGTTAAAGGGATGCACCGGATTAAATATTTATAATTTAAAGGGACAGTCAAGTCCAAAAAAACTTTCATGATTTAAATAGGGCATGTAATTTTAAAGAACTTCCCAATTTCACTTTTATCACCACTTTTGTATTATTCTCTTGGTATTCTTAGTTGAAAACTAAACCTAGGAGGTAGTATGCTAATTTCTTAGACCTTGAAGAATGCCTCTTATCTGAATGCATTAGTTCATGTGTTTCATATAGATAACATTGAGCTCATGCATGTGAAGTGACCTAGGATTGAGCACTGATTGGCTAAAATGCATGTCTGTCAAAAGAACTGAAATAAGGGGGCAGTCAGCAGAAACTTAGATACAAGGTAATCACAGAGGTAAAAAGTATATTAATATAACTGAGATAAGGGGCAGTCTGCAGAGACTTAGATACAAGGTAATCACAGAGGTAAAAAGTATATTAATATAACTGAGATAAGGGGCAGTCTGCAGAGGCTTAGATACAAGGTAATCACAGAGGTACAAAGTATATTATAACTGAGATAAGGGGCAGTCTGCAGAGACTTAGATACAGGGTAATCACAGAGGTAAAAAGTATATTAATATAACTGAGATACGGAGCAGTCTGCAGAGGCTTAGATACAAGGTAATCACAGAGAAAAAACATATATTAATATAACTGAGATAAGGGGCTGTCTGCAGAGGCTTAGATACAAGGTAATCACAGAGGTAAAAGGTATATTAATATAACTGAGATACGGAGCAGTCTGCAGAAGCTTAGATACAAGGTAATTACAGAGGTAAAAAGTATATTAATATAACTGAGATAAGGAGCAATCTGCAGAGGGTTAGATACAAGGTAATCACAGAGGTAAAAAGTATATTAATATAACTGAGATAAGGAGCAGTCTGCAGAGGGTTAGATACAAGGTAATTACAGAGGTAAAAAGTATATTAATATAACTGAGATAAGGAGCAGTCTGCAGAGGGTTAGCTACAAGGTAATCACAGAGGTAAAAAGTGTATTAATATAACTGAGATAAGGAGCAGTCTGCAGAGGCTTAGATACAAGGTAATCACAGAGGTAAAAAGTGTATTATTATAACTGAGATAAGGAGCAGTCTGCAGAGGCTTAGATACAAGATAATCACAGAGGTAAAAAGTGTATTATTATAACTGTGTTGATTATGCAAAACTGGGTAATGGGTAATAAAGGGATTATCTTTCGTTTTAAACAACAAAAAATCTGGTGTTGACTGTTCCTTTAATAAGTATTTACTCCTCTCTCCATTTTTAATATATATTAGTCATTGAGATAACTTGCTGGCTAGCCAATGATCTGACTAAAGAATAAGGACACTTGTGATTCAGTTTTGGTAGTACAGAGATTACCAACCAGGTCATATAGAATTAACTTGAATATATTGACCCCTAAAAAAAATTATTCCATGATTCAGATTTTTAGCAACTTTCTAATTTACTCATATTATCAATCTTTCTTCATTCTCTTGCTATCGTTGTTTAAAAAGCAGGAATGTAAAGCTTAGAATTCGTCCCTTTTTAGGTTCAGCACCATGGGTAGCATAACCCAGGTTTTGAACCAAAAATGGGCCGGCTGCTAAGCTTTTAATTCTTGCTTTTTAAATAACGAAAATAAAGAAAAATTTATAATAAGAATTAGAAAGTTGATTTAAATTGCTGCTTTTTCTGAATCATTAAAGAAAAAAATTGGGTTTAGAGTTTTTTTAGCCTTCCATTATTTTCAAAATCATTTTCAAGTAGCATTATTTATTATTTGGGAGACATTTCTCTATATTTTATTTGTGTAATAAATAGAATTAATACAAATATCAAGCATATAAACATTTGTGGAATATTATCTGTTCTATAGTGGCAATAACTTTGCTTCCATAGGGTTCTACATTGGAACATAACAACATGTGCAAAAGGGTCAAATCTGTGAGATGCCAAAAACCACCTCATCAGTACCTTTTACATTGAATTTTAACGCTGTAATTGAGGAGGATGGTGTTTTAGTACTTTTTACTTGTTTAATGATTTTTTTCTATTAGCACATGCAGCACACACGCACATACACGCACATACAAACACAGATGCACATACACACAGATACACTTACACGCACATACACACACAGATGTACATACACACAGATACACTTACACGCACAAACACAGATGCACATACACACAGATACACTTACACGCACATACAAACACAGATGCACATACACACAGATACACTTACACGCACAGATGCACATACACACAGATACACTTACACGCACAGATGCACATACACACAGATACACTTACACGCACATACAAACACAGATGCACATACACACTTACACGCACAGATGCACATACACACAGATACACTTACACGCACAGATGCACATACACACAGATACACTTACACGCACAGATGCACATACACACAGATACACTTACACGCACATACAAACACAGATGCACATACACACAGATACACTTACAAGCACATACACACAGATACACTTACACGCACAGATGCACATACACACAGATACACTTACACGCACATACAAACACAGATGCACATACACACAGATACACTTACACGCACATACAAACACAGATGCACATACACACAGATACACTTACACGCACAGATGCACATACACACAGATACACTTACACGCACATACAAACACAGATGCACATACACACAGATACACTTACACGCACATACAAACACAGATGCACATACACACAGATACACTTACACGCACAGATGCACATACACACAGATACACTTACACGCACAGATGCACATACACACAGATACACTTACACGCACATACAAACACAGATGCACATACACACAGATACACTTACACGCACATACAAACACAGATGCACATACACACAGATACACTTACACGCACAGATGCACATACACACAGATACACTTACACGCACAGATGCACATACACACAGATACACTTACACACACATACAAACACAGATGCGCATACACACAGATACACTTACACGCACATACAAACACAGATGCACATACACAGATATACACACACGCACATACACGCACAGATGCACATACACACAGATACACTTACACGCACATACAAACACAGATGCACATACACACAGATACACTTACACGCACATACACACACACACGCACATACACACACAGATGCTGATACATACACACAGATACACTTACACGCACATACACACACAGATGTACATACACACAGATACATTTACACGCACATACACACACAGATGCACATACACACAGATACACTTACCCGCACATACACACACAGATGCACATACACACACAGATGCTCATACACATACACACAGATGCACATACACACACACACAGATGCTCATACACACAGTTACACTTACACACACAGATGCACATACACACAGATACACTTACACACAGATATACACATACACACACACGCACATACAAACACAGATGCACATACACACAGATACACTTACACGCACATACAAACACAGATGCACATACACACAGATACACTTACACGCACATACACACACAGATGCACATACACACACAGATGCTCATACACACACAGATGCACATACACGCACATACACACACAGATGCACATACACACACAGATGCACATACACACAGATATACACACACGCACATACAAACACAGATGCACATACACACAGATACACTTACACGCACATACACACACAGATGCACATACACACAGATATACACACACGCACATACACACACAGATGCACATACACACAGATACACTTACACGCACATACACACACAGATGCACATACACACAGATACACTTACACGCACATACACACACAGATGCACATACACACAGATACACTTACACGCACATACACACACAGATGCACATACACACAGATACACTTACATGCACATACACACACAGATGCACATACACACACAGATGCACATACACACAGATATACACACACGCACATACAAACACAGATGCACATACACACAGATACACTTACACGCACATACACACACAGATGCACATACACACAGATATACACACACGCACATACACACACAGATGCACATACACACAGATACACTTACACGCACATACACACACAGATGCACATACACACAGATACACTTACACGCACATACACACACAGATGCACATACACACAGATACACTTACACGCACATACACACACAGATGCACATACACACAGATACACTTACATGCACATACACACAGATACACTTACACGCACATACACACACAGATGCACATACACACACAGATGCTCATACATACACACAGATACACTTACACGCACATACACACACAGATGTACATACACACAGATACATTTACACGCACATACACACACAGATGCACATACACACACAGATGCTCATACACACAGTTACACTTACACACACAGATGCACATACACACAGATACACTTACACACACAGATGCACATACACACAGATATACACATACACACACAGATACACTTACACGCACATACACACACAGATGCACATACACACACACAGATGCACACACAGATAAACTTACACGCACATACACACACAGATACACTTACACGCACATACACACACAGATACACTTACACGCACATACACACACGGATGCACATACACACACACACACACAGATGCTCATACACACAGTTACACTTACACACACAGATGCACATACACACAGATATACACACATACAAACACAGATGCACATACACACAGATACACTTACACGCACATACACACACAGATGCACATACACACAGATACACTTACACGCACATACACACACAGCTGCACATACACACAGATACACACACACAGATGCACATACACACACACACAGATGCTCATACACACAGTTACACTTACACACACAGCTGCACATACACACAGATACACACACACAGATGCACATACACACACACACAGATGCTCATACACACAGTTACACTTACACACACATACACACACAGATGCACATACACACAGATACACACACACACACACACATACAAACACAGATGCACATACACGCACATACAAACACAGATGCACATACACACAGTTTACATACACACACACAAATACACTTACAGACAAATAGGTACATATACACACAGTTTACAAATACACACACAAATACACTTACAGACAAATAGGTACATATACACACGCAGATTTATATTCACACACACACACAGATGCACACTCACACATGTAGATTAATATTCACACACACACACACACACACAGATGTGCACACACACCGATGCAGATTAATATTCACACACACACAGATGTGCACACACACCGATGCAGATTAATATTCACACACACAGATGTGCACACACACCGATGCACACTCACAAGCAGATTAATATTCACACACACACACACATAAAAACATACAAACACATTCACACACACACAGATGTGCACACACACTGATGCAGATTAATATTCACACACACACACACCGATTCACACTCACACATGCAGATTAATATTCACACACACATGCACATACACACACATGCACACACACACACACACACACATTCACACACACACAGATGTGCACACACACTGATGCAGATTAATATTCACACACACAGATGTGCACACACACCGATGCACACTTACACATGCAGATTAATATTCACATACACACACATGCACATACACACACACGCACATACATGCACACACACATACACATGCACACACAAGCATACACACACATGCAAATACATACACATGCACACACATACACACACATTCACATACACACACAGATGAACACACACACCGATGCAGATTAATATTCACACACACACAGATGTGCACACACACCGATGCACACTCACACATGCAGATTAATATTCACACGCACACACACACATACACATGCACACCCACACACATGCACACACACACCGACACACATGCACACACACACACACACACATACATGCACACACAAGCATACACACACATGCACATACATACACATGCACACACACACAGATGTGCACACACACACCGATGCAGATTAATATTCACACACACACAGATGTGCACACACACCGATGCACACTCACACATGCAGATTAATATTCACATACACACACATGCACATACACATACATACATGCACACACATACATGCACATGCATACACACGCACATACATGCACATGCACACACACACAGCATAAATACAACATACATATATTATGATTTTTGAAACAGGAATCATTTAACAGAGAACATTTTAATTTAGAAATTCCTAATAGCCATAATTTTTTATTCCATCCACCGCCCAGTGAAAATGTCCTTTTACTTATTTTGAATGAGCTTTGAATTATTTTTTTTTATCTTTGAAACTTTTAGGGTTAAGCAGTGCAGAAAAATACATTATAAATGCATAGAGAGAGTACCAGAAGCAATCTGTGTCCGTGCAGTCTTATCTACAGGTTGCTTCTTTTCTTTTAGATAAGAGTTTGTTTTTTTACTTCTGCAAATATCCTATGAAGCAGTCGTTGTGCAGGGAACACTGGATCCTTCACACATGACTACACAAGGGATCGTCTGCACATATACAGACATTTGTGATAAGCAAGTGTGCGGGCCTTAGTTTCTATTTGAAATGAATCAAATGGGGTAAATAGAAGTGCACACGACCCCTTGTGTAGCGAGGTGTGAAATGTCATATGTTCACTGGACACACTTAGAAGACACAGGCAAATCTGTAAATACAGAAGTTACAGGCACATGTTTTACTTGCTGTGTAGATGCGATGACTTCTTTACACTACAGGCTCATTAATATCTACCTTTAACCACTGTGCCCCGATTCACTTTCAGTACTGTCCCAGCTCATATATGCTGCATTGCCCAAGGGCTGACATCCAGAGGCAAATGCTAGCACCATCCTAACATGCTGCCTCTAATTCAAGACATCACGGCAATCTCTCCAGGGCAGCGCTGCGTGACCTTAGAGACAAATGTTTTATCTTTCATGTTATGTGTGTTATTAAAATGTTTGTTTTAATTTTCCTAATGTTTGCTTCCATTGAGAGGTAATATATCTCTCAGGCATCCAAAATGCCCAGCAAAAGCACATGTGAGGGAGGAGGTGTGGAATTATCTAGCAACCCCG
Organism: Bombina bombina; assembly: GCF_027579735.1. Classification (NCBI taxonomy): domain Eukaryota; kingdom Metazoa; phylum Chordata; class Amphibia; order Anura; family Bombinatoridae; genus Bombina; species Bombina bombina. The sequence continues at coordinate 13,828 of NW_026510739.1, forward strand.
GGAGACGCTTCTGCACAAAGATACCGGAAAGAGGAAGAAAACCGCTATTAAAATGCAGAGCTATGCAGAGTAGTGCTCAAAATTAAACTCTTAACAGAACGAAAATTACAGCCTACAATAATGGGGAATGGTTAAGCAGCAACACACCAGTATTTCAACCACGCATGCGCAGATCAGCGTGTGCGAGCATAAAAACTTATTTATAAGTCAATGGTAATTGGAGAAAAGCTTTCGACTGTTTACAACTAAAAGGTTTTTTTACACTTTCAGCTACTACGTTGCAGCTGCTGTACGATGACCTGGTGCAGGACGCTTATTTTATGTGTTTACATAGATAAGCAAAACATATGTTTGGGTGTAGACTGTCCCTTTAAATAAAGCTAAACTAGTAGACAGTGCTAATGGTAAAAGCCAACAACTTTTTTTTTTTAATTGTATCAGGATTGGCCAAGAACAAAAGTTAAGTTTCAATACTTATTGACTGACAAAGGAATCAATCACTTTATCAGACATTACTAGATATAGTTATTGAATAGTGTAAACCTTTCTAAACATAAGAACTGAAAAAAAAAACAGAATTTATGCTTACCTGATAAATTACTTTCTCCAACGGTGTGTCCGGTCCACGGCGTCATCCTTACTTGTGGGATATTCTCTTCCCCAACAGGAAATGGCAAAGAGCCCAGCAAAGCTGGTCACATGATCCCTCCTAGGCTCCGCCTTCCCCAGTCATTCGACCGACGTAAAGGAGGAATATGCATAGGAGAAACCATATGATACCGTGGTGACTGTAGTTAGAGAAAATAATTCATCAGACCTGATTAAAAAACCAGGGCGGGCCGTGGACCGGACACACCGTTGGAGAAAGTAATTTATCAGGTAAGCATAAATTCTGTTTTCTCCAACATAGGTGTGTCCGGTCCACGGCGTCATCCTTACTTGTGGGAACCAATACCAAAGCTTTAGGACACGGATGATGGGAGGGAACAAATCAGGTCGCCTAGATGGAAGGCACCACGGCTTGTAAAACCTTTCTCCCAAAAATAGCCTCAGATGAAGCAAAAGTATCAAATTTGTAGAATTTGGTAAAAGTGTGCAGTGAAGACCAAGTCGCTGCCTTACATATCTGATCAACAGAAGCCTCGTTCTTGAAGGCCCATGTGGAAGCCACAGCCCTAGTGGAGTGAGCTGTGATTCTTTCAGGAGGCTGCCGTCCGGCAGTCTCATAAGCCAATCGGATAATGCTTTTAAGCCAGAAAGAGAGAGAGGTAGAAGTTGCTTTTTGACCTCTCCTTTTACCAGAATAAACAACAAACAAAGAAGATGTTTGTCTGAAATCCTTAGTAGCTGCTAAGTAAAATTTTAGAGCACGAACTACATCCAAGTTGTGCAACAAACGTTCCTTCTTTGAAACTGGATTAGGACACAAAGAAGGCACGACTATCTCCTGGTTAATATTTTTGTTAGAAACAACTTTCGGAAGAAAACCAGGTTTAGTACGCAAAACCACCTTATCTGCATGGAACACCAGATATGGAGGAGAACACTGCAGAGCAGATAACTCTGAAACTCTTCTTGCAGAAGAAATCGCAACCAAAAACAAAACTTTCCAAGATAATAACTTTATATCAACGGAATGTAGGGGTTCAAACGGAATCCCCTGAAGAACCGAAAGAACTAGATTGAGACTCCAGGGAGGAGTCAAATTTTTGTAAACAGGCTTGATTCTAACCAGAGCCTGAACAAAAGCTTGAACATCTGGCACAGCCGCCAGCTTTTTGTGAAGTAAAACAGATAAAGCAGAAATCTGTCCCTTCAAAGAACTTGCAGATAATCCTTTCTCCAAACCTTCTTGAAGAAAGGATAGAATCCTAGGAATTTTTATCTTGTTCCATGGGAATCCTTTAGATTCACACCAACAGATATATCTTTTCCATATTTTATGGTAGATTTTTCTAGTTACAGGCTTTCTAGCCTGAACAAGAGTATCAATGACAGAATCTGAGAACCCTCGCTTTGATAAAATCAAGCGTTCAATCTCCAAGCAGTCAGTTGGAGTGAGGCCAGATTCGGATGTTCGAACGGACCTTGAACAAGAAGGTCCTGTCTCAGAGGTAGCTTCCATGGTGGAGCTGATGACATATTCACCAGGTCTGCATACCAAGTCCTGCGTGGCCACGCAGGAGCTATCAAGATCACCGATACCCTCTCCTGCTTGATCCTGGCTACCAGCCTGGGAATGAGAGGAAACGGTGGGAACACATAAGCTAGGTTGAAGGTCCAAGGTGCTACTAGTGCATCCACTAGAGCCGCCTTGGGATCCCTGGATCTGGACCCGTAGGAAGGAACCTTGAAGTTCTGGCGAGACGCCATCAGATCCATGTATGGGATGCCCCATAATTGAGTTATGTGGGCAAAGATTTCCGGATGGAGTTCCCACTCCCCCGGATGAAATGTCTGACGACTCAGAAAATCCGCTTCCCAATTTTCCACTCCTGGGATGTGGATTGCAGACAAGTGGCAGGAGTGAGTCTCCGCCCATTGAATTATTTTGGTCACTTCTTCCATCGCCAGAGAACTCCTTGTTCCCCCCTGATGGTTGATATACGCAACCGTCGTCATGTTGTCTGATTGAAACCTTAGGAATTTGGCCTTTGCTAGCTGAGGCCAAGCCTTGAGAGCATTGAATATCGCTCTCAGTTCCAGAATGTTTATCGGTAGCAGAGATTCTTCCCGAGACCAAAGACCCTGAGCTCTCAGGGGTTCCCAGACCGCGCCCCAGCCCACCAGACTGGCGTCGGTCGTGACAATGACCCACTCTGGTCTGCGGAAGCTCATCCCTTGTGACAGGTTGTCCAGGGTCAGCCACCAACGGAGTGAATCTCTGGTCCTCTGATCTACTTGTATCGTTGGAGACAAGTCTGTATAATCCCCATTCCACTGACTGAGCATGCACAGTTGTAATGGTCTTAGATGAATTCGCGCAAAAGGAACTATGTCCATTGCCGCAACCATCAAACCTATTACTTCCATGCACCGCGCTATGGAAGGAAGAAGAACAGAATGAAGTACTTGACAAGAGTTTAGAAGTTTTGATTTTCTGGCTTCTGTCAGAAAAATCCTCATTTCTAAGGAGTCTATTATTGTTCCCAAGAAGGGGACTCTTGTTGACGGAGATAGAGAACTTTTCTCTACGTTCACTTTCCACCCGTGAGATCTGAGAAAGGCTAGGACAATGTCCGTATGAGCCTTTGCCTGTGACAGAGACGACGCTTGAATCAGAATGTCGTCCAAGTAAGGTACTACTGCAATGCCCCTCGGTCTTAGCACCGCTAGAAGGGACCCTAGTGCCTTTGTGAAAATTCTTGGGGCAGTGGCTAATCCGAATGGAAGTGCCACAAACTGGTAATGTTTGTCCAGAAAGGCGAACCTTAGGAACTGATGATGTTCCTTGTGGATAGGAATATGCGAAAAAGTATGAAGGAATTGTCCAAAATTCACCAAAATTTCACCACAGTGTCATAAAGCCTTGAAAGTATTGCACACCAAATTTGAAAGTTTTAACTCTTAAAATAACGGAACCGGAGCCGTTTTTACATTTAACCCCTATACAGTCCCTGGTATCTGCTTTGCTGAGACCCAACCAAGCCCAGAGGGGAATACGATACCAAATGACGCCTTCAGCACGCTTTTTCAGTGTATCAGAGCTCCTCACACATGCATCTGCATGCTTTGATTCCCAAAAACAACTGCGCATTAGTGGCGCGAAACTGAGGCTCTGCCTATGACTAGAGAAGGCCCCCAGTGAAAAAGGTGTCCAATACAGTGCCTGCCGTTTTTATTATCAAAATTCCCAAATAAAAACAACTCCTCAGAGTAACAAACCATTAAACATGCTTATAAAACAAACGTTTTAGCCCAGAAAAATGTCTACCAGTCTTTAAGCCCTTGTGAAGCCCTTTATAAATTGTTATTAAAATGGCTTACCGGATCCCATAGGGAAAATGACAGCTTCCAGCATTACCAAGTCTTGTTAGAAATGTGTCATACTTCAAGCAGTAAAAGTCTGCACACTGTTCCCCCCAACTGAAGTTACTTCATCTCAACAGTCCTGTGTGGAAACAGCCATCGATTTTAGTAACGGTTGCTAAAATCATCTTCCTCTTACAAACAGAAATCTTCATCTCCTTTCTGTTTCAGAGTAAATAGTACATACCAGCACTATTTTAAAATAACAAACTCTTGATTGAAGCAATAAAACTACATTTAAACACCAAAAAACTCTAAGCCATCTCCGTGGAGATGTTGCCTGTACAACGGCAAAGAGAATGACTGGGGAAGGCGGAGCCTAGGAGGGATCATGTGACCAGCTTTGCTGGGCTCTTTGCCATTTCCTGTTGGGGAAGAGAATATCCCACAAGTAAGGATGACGCCGTGGACCGGACACACCTATGTTGGAGAAATGGCAATGCGTGGTGTGCTGTAGAATAACATTGATTTATTTGCATCCAAGTTAAAATCAACAACATGCAGACAGGGTAGCATCTTGGAGAGGAAGAGTCTGATGCATTTTGCGCCCCCCCCCCTAGTGGCGCTTAGTCACAGACTCTATGACTAAGCGCCACTAGGAGACGCAAAACAATACATCCTCCTCTTCACCTAGACGCTACCCTGTCTGCCTGTTGTTGATGTTTAACTTGGATGCAAATATATCAATGTAATTTTACAGCACACCAAGCAGTGCCATTTTTTTTAAATTTCTTATGGTTTGGCTTTTAGCTTCCAGTCTGATTAACTGCGTTATCGGTACTCCAAGCTGGAGGAAACTTTACAATGATGCACTTCCGGGTCAGATGCTCGGAACAGCCTGGAGCCGCGGTATGAGTGTAAACCTTTCCCCCTGTAAAACATATTTCCTGCACCATCATTTTTTATTTCTTAAAGGACCTGCTCATTTTCTGTTGTGAGGAAACAAAAACTGCAATATTGAAGGGCCCTGCTCCCTAAAGAATTTACAGAGCATATATGTTTAAAGGAGTCTGAATAATGGTCCTTATTGCACGTCATGTTTTGTACACAGATACTCTAGATATTATATGCTGCTCATTTTAGGTATTATTATTTAATCACTTTTATTTTTCAAAAATAGATACATTTTCAGGGTTATGAATTTTCATATGCCTACGAAGATTTGGTAGTTGTGTAAAATATTTCCCACATTCAGAACAAGAAAATGGTTTTGTGTCTGCATGAATTCTCTCATGTCTCAGAAGGTCTGACTTATGTGCGAAACATGTCCCACATTCAGAACATTTAAATGGTTTTTCTCCTGTATGAAACTTTGCATGTCTAAAAAGATCTGATTTTTGAGTAAAACATTTCCCACATGCAGAACACGTGAAGGGTTTCTCTCCTGTATGGCATTTTGCATGTCTAAAAATATGATACAATTTTTCTCACATTCAGAACATGAAAATGGTTTCTCTCCAGTGTGAGTTTTTTCACGCCTATAAAGATGTGCTTTGCGCATGAACCCCTTATCACATTCAGAACACGCAAATGTCTTTTGCAGAGTTTTACATGCAAACATTTTAGCCCATTCAGAACATTTTAATAACTCTTTTCTTTCATCTTCAGGACAATGTAATTGTTGGTGCTTTGTTAATTTCAGTATTATATTTTTCAATATTTGTAGGAGCTCTCTTGTGGTTTCCATGAAGAATTGATAAGAAAGATCCATCTGATTAAAAGAAATTACAATAAGCATTAGAGCAACAAATGATGCATCAAAATGGTATATGCTATTTTAAAATGACCATGCCTAAAAAAGTTAAATTACATAAGAATCTCATCTCAAAAACATGGCAGTTTATTTGTACTGTTCAATCTTAATAATACATTTATAGTAGTAACATCCTATGACTTTCACTGGCAAAACTGCAAACTGCGCAACAGAATTTTGCTGCGCTATACAAAAAAAATAAATTGCTTAGCAAAACAATAAATAAAGGGCAACTTAAATGGCCATGAAACCCAAAATTAAATTTTCATGATTCAGAATAAGCATGCAATGTTGAACATCTTTCCAATTTACTTTTATAATCTAATCTGCTTTATTCTCTATGTATCCTTTATTGAAAAGCACACCTAGCTAGAAACAATGCACTACTGAGAGCTAGCTGCTGATTGGTTGCTGCATATCTATGTTTCTTGTCATTGGTTCACCCTATGTATTCAGCTAACTCCCAGTAGTGCATTTCTGCTCCTTCAAACAAACAATGTCAAGAGAATAAAAATAAATTTGATAAGAGAATAGAAAAGTTGTTGAAAACTGCATGCTCTGCCTGAATCATGAATGAATTAAAGATTTTTTACATTAAAAAAGCCACTTATGAAGAAACACCTATAAAAGAAGCAAAGGACCACACTAGAAGTATCTTGATAAAGGCTGAGGCTGAAACGCGTAGATGGTACTCAAAGGTCTGAAATTCTAACAAACAGAGCGCTCTGTTGTTTGCTTGATGAATCTAAGCACCACCATTTGCTGTAAGGAGATCACGTGACTAAGTGACATCACAAACCCGGAAGGAGTTGATGAGAGACACGAGGAGAACGCTAACTTGAGTCACTGCACCGCTCCGGAGAAGACAGCTCTCACTAAATACCTAGATCACACAGGAAGGTGGGTAAGTTGTCTGTCAAATACAGGTTTATACCACTACACAACGAATACCAAAGTGGAACAAGAGATAAGTGATCTGTGAAGAACGGAGGGAAGGTGTATACTTGAAGATACTCCTATATCGGATTGCACTACGTTTTTTTCTGTCATATTTTGATCAGACTGGAGTCTGTTAACTTGGAACATTACCAAATTTGCACCTAGATTACGAGTTTTGTGGTAACAGGGGTGCGGTGCTAACGTGCAGTTTTGTCTCACCGCTCACCTACAAACAACGCTGGTATTACAGGTTCTTTTAAACCCGGCGCAAGCCGCAAAAAAGTGAGCGTAGAGCAAAATTTAGCTCCACATCTCACCTCAATACCAGCGCTGCTTACAGTAGTGGTGAGCTGGCAAAACGTGCTCGTGCATGATTTCCCCATAAGAATCAATGGGGGAGAGCCGGCTGAAAAAAAACCTAACACCTGCAAAAAAGCAGCGTTCAGCTCCTAACGCAGCCCCATTGATTCCTATGGGGAAATAAAAGTTATGTCTACAACTAACACCCTAACATGAACCCCGAGTCTAAACACCCCTAATCTTACACTTATTAACCCCTAATCTGACGCCCCAGACATCGCCGCCACCTGCATACTATTATTAACCCCTAATCTGCCGCTCCGGACACCGCCGCCACCTACATTATACTTATGAACCCCTAATCTGATGCCCTCAACATCGCTGAACCCTACATTATATTTATTAACCCCTAATCTGCCGCCCCCCAATGTCGCCGCAATCTAACTACATTTATTAACCCCTAATGTGCAGCCCACAACGTCGCCGCCACTATAATAAATATATTAACCCTTAAACCTAAGTCTAACCAAAACAACCCCCTAATTTAAATATAATTTTAAATAATCTAAATAAAATTACTACTATTAACTAAATTATTCGTATTTAAAACTAAATACTTACCTATAAAATAAACCCTAAGCTAGCTAAAATATAACTAATAGTTACGTTGTAGCTATCTTAGGGTTTATTTTTATTTTACAGGCAACTTTTTATTTATTTTAACTAGGTACAATAGTTATTAAATAGTTATTAACTATTTAATAAATTCCTAGTTAAAATAAATACAAATATACCTGTAAAATAAAACCTAACCTAAGTTACAATTACACCTAACACTACACTATCCTTAAATAAATTAACTAAATTAACTACAATTAATTACAATTAAATTAAATAAACTAAAGTACGAAGAAAACCCCCCCACTAAATTACAGAAAATAATAAACTAATTACAAGTTTTTAAACTAATTACACCTAATCTAATCCCCCTAATAAAATAAAAAAGCCCCCCAAAATAAAAAAAAATACCTACTCTATACTAAATTACAAATAGCCCTTAAAAGGGCCTTTTGCGGGCTTTGCCCCAAAGTAATCAGCTCTTTTACCTGTAAAAAAAAATACAATACCCCCCCAACATTAAAACCCACCACCCACACACCCAACCCTACTCTAAAACCCACCCAATCCCCCCTTAATAAAACCTAACACTAACCCCTTGAAGATCACCCTACCTTGAGACGTCTTCACCCAACCAGGCAGAAGTAGTCCTCCAGACGGTCCGAAGTCTTCATCCTATCCGGGCAGAAGAGTTCTTCCAGACGGGCAGAAGTCTTCATCCAGACGGCATCTTCTATCTTCATCCATCAGGAGCGAGTCCATCTTCAAGACATCTGACGCGGAGCATCCTCTTCCTTCCGACGACTAACACTAAATGATGGTACCTTAAAGTGACATCATCCAAGATGGCGTCCCTTCAATTCCGATTGGCTGATAGAATTCTATCAGCCAATCGGAATTAAGGTAGAAAAAATCCTATTGGCTGATCCAATCAGCCAATAGGATTGAGCTCGCATTCTATTGACTGTTCCAATCTTGATTGGATCAGCCAATAGGATTGAACTTCAATCCTATTGGCTGATTGGATCAGCCAATAGGATTTTTTCTACCTTAATTCCGATTGGCTGATAGAATTCTATCAGCCAATCGGAATTGAAGGGACGCCATCTTGGATGGTGGTGGGTTTTAATGCCCCGCAAAAGGCCCTTTTAAGGGCTATTTGTAATTTAGTATAGGGTAGGGATTTTTTTTATTTTGGGGGGCTTTTTTATTTTATTAGGGGGATTAGATTTGGTGTAATTAGTTTAAAAAACTTGTAATTAGTTTATTATTTTCTGTAATTTAGTGGGTTTTTTTTCGTACTTTAGTTTATTTAATTTAATTGTAATTAATTGTAGTTAATTTAGTTAATTTATTTAATGATAGTGTAGTGTTACGTGTAATTGTAACTTAGGTTAGGTTTTATTTTACAGGTATATTTGTATTTATTTTAACTAGGAAGTTATTAAATAGTTAATAACTATTTAATAACTATTGTACCTAGTTAAAATAAATACAAAGTTGCCTGTAAAATAAATATAAACCCTAAGCTAGATACAAATGTAACTATTAGTTATATTGTAGCTATCTTAGGGTTTATTTTATAGGTAAGTATTTCGTTTTAAATATGAATAATTTAGTTAATTGTAGTTATTTTATTTAGATTATTTTAAATTATATTTAAGTTAGGGGGGTGTTAGGGTTAGACTTAGGTTTAGGGGTTAATAACTTTAAAATAGTTGCGGCGATGTTGGGGGCGGCAGATTAGGGGTTAATAAATGTAGGTAGGTGTCGGCGATGTTAGGGACGGCAGATTAGGGGTTAATAAAATTTAACTAATGTTTGCGAGGCGGGAGTGCGGCGGTTTAGGGGTTAATATATTTATTGAAGTGGCGGCGATGTCCGGTCGGCAGATTAGGGGTTAAAAAATGTATTTAAGTGTTTGCGATGTGGGGGGGGGGTACTTTTTAGCACTTTAGTTAAGAGTTTTATGTTACGGCGTTAGCCCATAAAACTCTTAACTACTGACTTTTAAATGTGGTAGGAGTCTTGACAGGAGAGGGTGTACCGCTCACATTTTCCAAGACTCGTAATACCGGCGTTATGCAAGTCCCATTGAAAAGATAGGATATGCAATTTACGTAAGTGGATTTGCGGTATGCTCGAGTCGCAGAAAAAAAGTGAGCGGTACACCTGTACCTGCCAGACTCGTAATACCAGCGGGCGTTAAAAAGCAGCGTTGGGACCTCTCAACGCTGCTTTTTAAGGCTAACGCAAGACTCGTAATCTAGGCGTTGGAGTTTTAAGACATTCATCTGAAAAGATATATATCGGAGCCTTTAAAGAGACACTTTAAGAGACTTTTACTGTTCTCTCCTAAAGGGAGTGTTTATTATCTTATATACACATAGGTTGTTTGTTTAGAATCAGGCAGTGGAGATACGTTTTGTTTTACTTGCACATTCATAAGATGCCCTTTATTTAGTTGCACCATGCTTAAAGATGCACTTTGTTTGAAATTGCACTTTAAATATTATATTGCTAATCATTGTATTGTACAAAGATATTCTACAAGTTTTAGAATTGGTATAATCCTACACCACCGGTGGTTTTTAATTTTTAATATGTATTTGTAATTGATTCTATTGTTTAAGTAAAATCTCTTGTTTTTTATAAAGTGAAGAGAGTTTTTCATTATTGCTTTAAAGTGAAGAGAGTTTTTATATTTTTATATATTTATTATATAAATTTCTATATTCTTTATATTTTTAACGCATCACTTTTCATAGTTCGTTAGTATACCTCCAGTGTGATAGTGTCTAGCTGTTTAAGCGCAAAAGATTTGTTTTCTATGATTATACTTTTATTTTGAGTAGAACTGCAGAGAGCTACTCCATTTGTCTTTTTTTGCCCGACACTATCATCCTTTAACAGCTACCCATAATTTACTTATACTGGTATAAAAATTTAGGGTGTCATGTCCCTTTAACCCCTTAGTGACCAGAGAACTTTTCAATTTTCTGACCATTTGGGACCAGGGCTATTTTTACATTTCTGCGGTGGTTAGCTGTAATTTTCCTCTTACTCATTTACTTTACCCCCACATATTATATACAGTTTTTCTCATTATTAAATTGACTTTCTAAAGGTACCAATTTTTTTCATCATATCATATAATTTAATATAATTTTTTTTTATAAAATATGATGACAAAATGGAAAAAACACACTTTTTCTAACTTTGACCCCCAAATTCTGTTACACATCTACAACCACCAAAAAACACCCATGCTAAATAGTTTCTAAATTTTGTCCTGAGTTTAGAAATACCCAATGTTTACATGTTCTTTGCTTTTTTTTTTTGCAAGTTATAGGGCAATAAATACAAGTAGCACTTTGCTATTTCCAAACCATTTTTTTCAAGATTAGTGATAGTTACATTGGAACGCTGATATCTGTCAGGAATCCCTGAATAACCCATCACATATATATATATATTTTTTTTAGTAGACATCCCAAAGTATTGATCTAGGCCCATTTTGGCATATTTCATACCACCATTTCACCGCCAAATGCAATTGAATTAAAAAATCGTTCACTTTTTCACAAACTTTAGGTTTCTCACTGAAATTATTTACAAACAGCTTGTGCAATTATGGCACAAATGGTTGTAAATGCTTCTCTGGGATCCCCTTTGTTCAGAAATAGCAGACATATATGGCTTTGGCATTGCTTTTTGGTAATTAGAAGACCGCTAAATGCTGCTGCACACCACACGTGTTTTATGCCCAGCAGTGAAGGGGTTAATTAGGGAGCTTGTAGGGTTAATTTTAGCTTTAGTGTAGTAGACAACCCAAAGCCCATTTTGGTATATTTCATGCCACCATTTCCCCGCCAAATGCGATCAAATAAAAAAAATCGTTCACTTTTTCACAAACTTTAGATTTCTCACTAAAATTATTTACAAACAGCTTGTGCATTTATGGCACAAATGATTGTAAATGCTTCTCTGGGATCCCCTTTGTTCAGAAATAGCTGACATATATGGCTTTGGCGTTGCCTTTTGGTAATTAGAAGGCCGCTAAATGCTGCTGCGTACCACACTTGTATTATGCCCAGCAGTGAAGGGGTTAATTAGGTAGTTTGTAGTGTTAATTTTAGCTTTAGTGTAGAGATCAGCCTCCCACCTGACACATCCCACCCCTTGATCCCACCCTGACCCCCCCTCAAAAAGCTATCTTCCCTCGCCAACCTCCCAATTGTCACAGCCATCTTAAGTACTGGCAGAAAGTCTGCCAGTATAAAAATAAAGGTGTTTTTGTTGTTGTTTTTTTAATTTTATTTTATATATTTTATATGAAGTGTAGGATCCCCCATTACCCCCCAACCTTACTGATCCCCCCTAAACAGCTCTCTTAGGTACTGGCAGCTGTCTGCCAGTACCCAGTTTACTAACAAATTTGCTTTTTTTTCTAAAAAAATATAAACCCCCTATTTTCTGAAGTGTAGCTTCCCCCCCTCAATACCCTCCCCCCTCCCTGGTTCCTTACCAAACAATTTTTCCCCCCTCCCTCTCCCTTTTCCCTCTCCCTCCTTCGGCTGAACATTGATGACCATGTGCGTGCTCCTGAGCCACCCCTCCGCCTCCTTGCGTGCTCACAGACACTTGGTAACCGGATCTGGAACTCGCACCGGCGATGGGCCGCCCACCCGCCTCCCTGCTATGGCTGCCACCCACCAACGATCGCACTATTGCTGGCCGATGCAGAGAGGGCCACAGAGTGGCTCTCTCTGCATCTGTGGGTAAAAAAGGTATTGCAGTGATGCCTCAATATCGAGGCATCACTGCAATACCTTGAAAGCGGCGGGAAGAGATCACAATCGCTTCCACCGCTTGAAACCCCTCAGGACGTACAGGGTACGTCCATGGTCATTAACTGACAGTTTTTGTAGGACGTACCCGGTACGTCCTTTGTCGTTAAGGGGTTAAAGTGGTATAAAAGTCAACATTAAATTTCAATGACTAAGGCCCCGATTTTCAAAACATTGTCAGACAGAAGAGAAATTGCCTGTTTGGGTTCGCTATGCTCGCAGTCCATGGGTCTTTTGGTATTTTCTAAAGAAGTACATTTCCTAGATTTGTGCCACTGAAAAGCGGGCGAGACTGATACGGCTGAAAAGGGATCGCTATGATGGAGGACAGTGCTTTGAATATTAGAAACTCCCAGCAATGTTTCCCCATAAAAATACAGCTTACTCCTATGCAACACCCAGTAAACTCCCACAGAACATCTATATATTCGTCATGTCTGCGATCTACTTTATTAATAAAGACAAAAAAAAATCTAAACTAAAGTTGGGGATTGAATAGTATATTCATTAGTGCATCGTTTAGCTCGTTTTCTGAAGGTTTGTGTTTCTAGTATACTGGTGTTTCTTGTTCAGTTGATCCCAGATGATGAATCGCCAAAGAACTAGCTGTTGTTTTCTCCTGCTTGTGCGCTTCTCGTTTTCAATATTTGACTTAGTGCTTGAACGGCCCTGAGAGAATACGTCATACTAACTGTAGAACCGGTATTTGCTTATTAGTGCTCTTGCGTGTACCATGAATTTATTGCTTAAACAGAAATCAGAACCAAATGCAGAACCTATGCAGGCTGTTTTCTAAAGCTAATAGAGTAGATAGCCGCACTTCTCGTTTTCAATATTTGACTTAGTGCTTGAACGGCCCTGAGAGAATACGTCATACTAACTGTAGAACCGGTATTTGCTTATTAGTGCTCTTGCGTGTACCGTGAATTTATTGCTTAAACAGAAATCAGAACCAAATGCAGAACCTATGCAGGCTGTTTTCTAAAGCTAATAGAGTAGATAGCCATCACCTCGGCGCTATATAACTAATGTAAGGATAAGTCATTTATTCACACTGTTCTCTAAACTAAAGGTCATATAACACAAAAGTGACTCCTTTCACTTCTTTATCTTCCCTTGAAGATAAACCTTCTGTTAGATGCTGAAGTAATGACTGATTCTGGAACTGTTTTCTGAACATAACTTTTTACTACAAGCAGACGATCTATTGTGTTCAGAAGAGATTACTAGCGCCTGCTCTAGTAGTCAGTGGCGCTCTAAATTGTTCAGGTTTAATCACTTCTGACACTATTTCATGGTTAGAAGGTAGGACGTTTCATGCCGTCCTTCAGTGTTAAAGTTCAGCGCTGTTAGGACAGAATGGAACGTCCAAATGGCGTAAAAAGAAGTTAAAACAACAAATATTACCCTTCTGATTCCAGTACTATACTATCTATCTGAAGGTACTATGTATACAAAAGTATTAAAAATGATATAACTACCTTTAGGTAAACTGGGAGCTTCTAAGTAAGTTTTTAAACAGTTTTATACTGGATTTTTATATCAGTATCTGTGCATCTTATTCTTTATAGTAGCGTCTATTACATGCAGTTATATGAAAATTGGTGTACACTGCCCCTTTAAGGGACCTCGCAGTACTGATGAGACTTCTTAGATCATCTTGCCTTAGCGGAGAGCTATGGATTCTCAGGCCCAGTATCTTTTGTTAAAAAGCAAGTATGTAAGCTGAGAAGCGCGCACGTGTCTGGATCACTATATAGCAGCAGTTTTACACGAATGTTATCCACTAGCACTAGAGGGCAGCACTATTTCCTGTCACATAGTGCACCAGACACCTACCTAAGTATCTCCTCAGCACAGAATATCATGAGAACAAAGCAAAGTCAAAATAAATGTTTATGATTCAGATAGAGCAGCAGTTTTAAGACTCTTTCCAATTGACTTCCATTATTACATTTTGCACAGTCTTTTTATAATCACACTTTCTGGGGAACAAGATCCTACTGAGCATGTGCAGAAGCTCACAGGTTATACGTATACTAGTCTGTGATTGGCTGAAGTCTGTTCAGTAGAGTAGGTGCTATTGCATTGTCTTTTTACTATGCACTTAATTATGTAATTCTACTGCATTGAGTGGTTCTTTAATGTCAAAAATCATCAAATGCATAAAAAGAAGAGAAGTAGAATTTGGAATGAGCAGATTTTTTTTGGACAAATTTCAATACTGAGGTGCTGAGATTTTCATTATGGTGATGTAAATTAGCAAAAACCAGCTATTTCAAAAGAGATAAAAACATAGTTAAAGCCAGCAATGCACTGGTTTGTAGCTGAAGATATCTGTCGAGCTAATGAAAACAGGCATATGTGCGTAGCCACCAATCATCAATTGTGTTGAGTTCTGGGGAAGAAATGTTTAAAAGATAGATAATCCCTTTATTACCCATTCCCCAGTTTTGCAGAACCAACACAGTTATAATTATACAGGGAGTGCAGAATTATTAGGCAAATGAGTATTTTGACCACATCATCCTCTTTATGCATGTTGTCTTACTCCAAGCTGTATAGGCTTGAAAGCCTACTACCAATTAAGCATATTAGGTGATGTGCATCTCTGTAATGAGAAGGGGTGTGGTCTAATGACATCAACACCCTATATCAGGTGTGCATAATTATTAGGCAGCTTCCTTTCCTTTGGCAAAATGGGTCAAAAGAAGGACTTGACAGGCTCAGAAAAGTCAAAAATAGTGAGATATCTTGCAGAGGGATGCAGCACTCTTAAAATTGCAAAGCTTCTGAAGCGTGATCATCGAACAATCAAGCGTTTCATTCAAAATAGTCAACAGGGTCGCAAGAAGCGTGTGGAAAAACCAAGGCGCAAAATAACTGCCCATGAACTGGGAAAAGTCAAGCGTGCAGCTGCCAAGATGCCACTTGCCACCAGTTTGGCCATATTTCAGAGCTGCAACATCACTGGAGTGCCCAAAAGCACAAGGTGTGCAATACTCAGAGACATGGCCAAGGTAAGAAAGGCTGAAAGACGACCACCACTGAACAAGACACACAAGCTGAAACGTCAAGACTGGGCCAAGAAATATCTCAAGACTGATTTTTCTAAGGTTTTATGGACTGATGAAATGAGAGTGAGTCTTGATGGGCCAGATGGATGGGCCCGTGGCTGGATTGGTAAAGGGCAGAGAGCTCCAGTCCGACTCAGATGCCAGCAAGGTGGAGGTGGAGTACTGGTTTGGGCTGGTATCATCAAAGATGAGCTTGTGGGGCCTTTTCGGGTTGAGGATGGAGTCAAGCTCAACTCCCAGTCCTACTGCCAGTTTCTGGAAGACACCTTCTTCAAGCAGTGGTACAGGAAGAAGTCTGCATCCTTCAAGAAAAACATGATTTTCATGCAGGACAATGCTCCATCACACGCGTCCAAGTACTCCACAGCGTGGCTGGCAAGAAAGGGTATAAAAGAAGAAAATCTAATGACATGGCCTCCTTGTTCACCTGATCTGAACCCCATTGAGAACCTGTGGTCCATCATCAAATGTGAGATTTACAAGGAGGGAAAACAGTACACCTCTCTGAACAGTGTCTGGGAGGCTGTGGTTGCTGCTGCACGCAATGTTGATGGTGAACAGATCAAAACACTGACAGAATCCATGGATGGCAGGCTTTTGAGTGTCCTTGCAAAGAAAGGTGGCTATATTGGTCACTGATTTGTTTTTGTTTTGTTTTTGAATGTCAGAAATGTATATTTGTGAATGTTGAGATGTTATATTGGTTTCACTGGTAAAAATAAATAATTGAAATGGGTATATATTTGTTTTTTGTTAAATTGCCTAATAATTATGCACAGTAATAGTCACCTGCACACACAGATATCCCTCTAAATAGCTATAACTAAAAACAAACTAAAAACTACTTCCAAAACTATTCAGCTTTGATATTAATGAGTTTTTTGGGTTCATTGAGAACATGGTTGTTGTTCAATAATAAAATTAATCCTCAAAAATACAACTTGCCTAATAATTCTGCACTCCCTGTATACTTTTTACCTCTGGGATTACCCTGTATATAAACCTCTGCAGACTGCTCCTTATCTCAGTTATATTAATATACTTTTTACCTCTGTGATTACCTTGTATCTAAGCCTCTGCAGACTGCCCCTTATCTCAGTTATATTAATATACTTTTTACCTCTGATTACCTTGTATCTAAGCCTCTGCAGACTGCTCCTTATCACAGTTATATTAATATACTTTTTACCTTTGTGATTACCTTGTATCTAAGCCTCTGGAGACTGCCCCTTATCTCAGTTATATTAATATACTTTTAACCTCTGTGATTACCTTGTATCTAAACCTCTGCAGACTGCCCCTTATCTCAGTTATATTAATATACTTTTTACCTCTGTGATTACCTTGTATCTAAGCCTCTGCAGACTGCTCCTTATCATAGTCATATTAATATACTTTTTACCTCTGTGATTACCTTGTATCTAAGCCTATGCAGACTGCCCCTTATCGCAGTTATATTAATATACTTTTTACCTCTGTGATTACCTTGTATCTAAGCCTCTGCAGACTGCTACTTATCTCAGTTATATTAATATACTTTTTACCTGGTGGATTCCGGTTCCGGTGGGAGGAGCTAACGCCGCACAAGGAAAGTTCTGTGCTGGCGTTGAGAGCTCGATACAATCTGAAACCCTGCTTTTTAGCCCGTTGTTGTAGGCTGCTTGCCTGCCTAGGGCTCTTGCACCCAGAGTACAGGTGCATAGCGTGGAACGCCGGAATAAGCCGAGTGGCTCAGTCGCTGGAGACAGACACGCAGTACCGCTGCTTTTATTCTTGGCCGCTTGCTGGGAGGTCCGCTGCCGGCACCGGCTCAAGTCGTTCCTTAATATTTCCTTTGACACAGAGTTGCATGGCGGGGATCTGACAAGCCAAGCGGCCCTGTTTGTGGAGCAAGCAGAAGAATCAGCCTCTATGATTCCCCTGGCAGCAGGAGCCTGAGCATTGGAAAGAAGCCCCAAGCAACCACCCGGTAAAGATCATTGGGAAATAACAGAGGAGACACCTGGAAAAGCTTTGCAGTGGTGATATAACTGAGTTCCCTTTCTCTCCCGGTGCTATCTGACCTGCAGACTGTAAGTAGAAACCTAGGTCCCTATAACTGAGACTGTTGCTGGAAGGGAGAAATAAGGGGAAATAAAGAAAGGAAGAAAGGGGAAAAAAGAAAAAAATAAGCCCTCAATACATCTAGAGACGCTTTGCTGTACAATCCCCTATCCAAAAAGTTCCCTGTTATAAGTCAAAGTAAGGGAAGGGGAAAGGAGACGCTAAGAAAAGAAAAAATCAAGAGAGGAACATTTTTAAAATTAATCTCCCGCTGCGTCATATTGACTCTCTGTTTAGCCCACGCATGAAGTATTATCTGGGCTACTGGAAATTAAGCTGGAGGCTATATACTTTCATTTCTCTTGACTGCATCTGGTTATAGTCTGGTAGTGGGAGATACTCTACTCTTGGAGCCCCTAAAGGGTTATTTGTGTCCAGAATATTTCATCAAGTTTTTTCTCTTTTTTGGTACACAACCTAGAGGTCAAAGCAAAAGGAGAAAGAAAAAAGAGAAGGAGAAAAAAAGGGAAAAAAGAAAAAAAAAGGGGGGCGCTTATCTGGCCCTTATAATCATAAAAGAGTACTCTGTTGTAATACTTTTTGAGAATATAAGTGTTGGTCTTTTAAGATTATGTTCCCTGAATATAATTCTTAGAAATGTAAATACTAATCACTTTAAATGAATGATTAACAATCTGGGGATACAGTTTTAAAGTGTTGATTTAGTAAAGAGTGATAAGGTTAAACAGAGGATATGTAATTTGGTCATAGAATGTTGTTAACAGTTTTTCTATGCAAGCTTTTTATACTGATCCACGCATTGTAATATCGCTATCAGCCTTATAGCAGTACCTAGCTGTAATTAATTAGTAAGTAACCCAAGATATTACCCCTCCTGCCCTCAGATTTAAAAGGGAGTTGTTTGATAAGACCCCAGCAGCATATTATATTATACCTCTGAAAGTATGTTGGTAGACAACAACAGTTAAAAGCAAAGAAGATCTGACTGTAATCTTTGGTTTTATGCTGGGTACATATGTGAAGTGGGATAAGCTTATCCTCTGTAGGTCTTTAAAAGGTATATTGAACAAATTTAGTAAACTCAGTAAGGGATTAAATGCCTACCGGTCGCTAGCCGTAGAATAGAATATAAAACACTTATACTATAATAAATAAAAACACTTATACTATAATAAATAAAAACACAACAACTTTTTGTGGGTAAAATTTTAACCGTCACAGGTTAAACATTTATTAACTAAACTAAGTAACTGTGGTAACCAACAAGGTCAGATGGCGGCTGAACGAATTACTATAATGACAACCCGGCACAGCAGAAGGTAAACGGCCCAAACGGAAACTGCAGCAGAGCGGAACCTCTGCTCATAGAAAAAATTGCTACTAAGGGGTTAATGAGATCACGTGACCCACCCGCAAGGGGAAGGAGGGGCACCTCACGTGCACATGAGGCTATCCACCCCTCACACTTTTAGATTGGTCATCACTCCCCCTGTTCACCCCCTTTCCAAGGCAACAGGGCCGTTACCTCCCGCCGCACGGGCATGGAAATAAGGACTACCCCCTACAAAGGGATCCGCTACTCAGCCGCCAGAAGCCAGGTATGCCAGATATGGTAGACCAATAACTAAATAGGTTGACAAAGTTAGCCTGAATAGGCATACCCGTCGCCCAACTAGGGGACAAAATTTAAAATTTGAAAATGCTCAATCAATAATGTGGCTACTAAATTAGCCTGAGAAGGCATACTTAGCGCCTAGAACATAAATTTGGAAGCCATCTCATAACAGGGAAGGGAGGGAGGGGAAAGAACTCGTCTGCACCGGATTCCAGGAAGAAGAGGGCCAGGAAGCTGATGATCCCCACTTTTAAGGTGAGTAGTGGGCCCCTCCCTTGCATGCAACATTGTTGCAACTAACCTCCCTAGCCAGCCCTCTTCTCCTATCTCTCCCTACGGCTTTAACCCTTAGCTTTGCTCCAGGCCCAATTGTGCCCTACACTGCCTTAAGGGATTAAATGCCTACCGGTCGCTAGCCGTAGAATAGAATATAAAACACTTATACTATAATAAATAAAAACACTTATACTATAATAAATAAAAACACAACAACTTTTTGTGGGTAAAATTTTAACCGTCACAGGTTAAACATTTATTAACTAAACTAAGTAACTGTGGTAACCAACAAGGTCAGATGGCAGCTGAACGAATTACTATAATGACAACCCGGCACAGCAGAAGGTAAACGGCCCAAACGGAAACTGCAGCAGAGCGGAACCTCTGCTCATAGAAAAAATTGCTACTAAGGGGTTAATGAGATCACGTGACCCACCCGCAAGGGGAAGGAGGGGCACCTCACGTGCACATGAGGCTATCCACCCCTCACACTTTTAGATTGGTCATCACTCCCCCTGTTCACCCCCTTTCCAAGGCAACAGGGCCGTTACCTCCCGCCACCAGATAGCATTAAGATGATAACTGTGCCGCCACCGATAAAGGACAAACACCACCCAACCAGACTTAAAGGAGGGTTACTATGGCCTTACGGATATCTTTTATAAAAATATCTAGGGCAACTGTCTCCAAATGTACCCTATCCTTCCTATAATAATGGACCTTGTCGGCTGTTAGAGATTCGTGTTTAACCACAAATCCCCCAGTACCTGTGACGGTTCTACCAACTGAAGAGTTTATCTTCTTCCTAACCTTGTAAGCGGCGCTGTGGGAAGACATGTGACGCCATTCCAACCTGGGAACTATATTGGACCAACCGACCAACACGTTCGGGATGCGAGCTCTGATCCATGCAATATCCGCTTGCATGATTTTAATAAGCTCCAAGACAGGAATGGCGCCCATATCATTGCCACCCAAATGAAGGATTATGACATGAGGTTTACCCCAGCGTACTAGGGCCTCTGAGATGCGCGATGGAAGCGCTGGCCAACACATCCCTCTCTCACCTACCCATCTAATTGACACTTGGGATAGAGGGAAACCTAAATTCTGCCCCCCCGGAAGGGCCGAACTACGAATGGAGGCCCAATGAACGTAGGAGTGCCCCACGATCCATATCCTTTTAGCGCCGCTGACGGGTCCTGTAAAGACACACAAGATTAGTACTGAAAACAAAACACACTAACCAACATATTATTCAACAACCGGTCGAATGTAACCTTTAAACTTATTAGAGCGCCATCTACCCAAACGGCAAATGGCTTCAGCGGAGGAACCCTGCAGCGCGGCATTAGTAGCTGCCCCTATGCGGAAAGAATGGGGGGCTATTTTTGACACATCCAAACCAGCGTGCGCAGCAGTCCTCGCTAGCACCCTACGGAACTGGAACAAAGATAGAGAAGTCCGGTTCGCATGTATTAACAAAGGACCCTGTTCCTCTGGTCTGTGTTCTAAAAACTGGTTAACCGCCATCACCGGGCAGCAGAGACCGTTAGACTGAGGAATAGGGATCCATGCCCCTTTGCCCTCTTGATCCGTCTTAGATCTGGGCAAATAAATTAACAGAGAATCTTCTCCCGCTCTGACGTGGCCGAACTGAAGGCCTTTGTCAGTGCATGATTTGGACGGTGCCACGAGCTCGCTTATACGAAGCGCAGCCGAATAGGCTAATAAAAACGCAGCTCTAAATAACAAAAACTCATAATGCGTTGCGCAGATGTCCGGCAAAGCGACCACCAGCCGCTCAAGCCGGTCATGCGTGATGGGCTCCCTAGAGTCCTTTTGTTGTGGTTGGAGCTTGCCCCAACCTTTGACAACTTGCCGCACAAATTTAGAACTGCCCGGATCCGGCAAAGCAAGCGTACGATAAAAGAATGACAAGGCGGCCAACCGAGAATGAACCGCCCCCTGCCGCGAACCCTTTCGCCAAAGACTCACCAGCCAATCACATACTGTGTCCTGAGACGCTTCAATCGCCTCCACATTCTGACACCGGCAAAAGTCTTCCCATTCCCGCCATAGCCTGACATAGGAGCACCATGTCCTAGGTGCAAGGGACGCCCGCACTAGAGGGAGCAAGGATATCCAGGACGGAGAAGCTGCCAAAGGAAACCAGGACAAGGTAAGCCTTCTAATGCAGCATGAGGGGCCAAACGTCTGAACGTCACCCAATCAAACCTGGATAGTGCATCTGCCAATACATTATTAACCCCCGGGACGTGTCGCGCTTGAAACTGGATATTAAGTTCAAGACAGCGTAAGACCAGATGCCTCAGTAAACAAACTACAACCGCGGAAGTGGCCGAAAGACCGTTCACCGCGTGGACGACACTGAGATTATCTGTCCAGAAATTAATTGTCCTGTTTGCAAATTGATTGCCCCAAAGTTCAACCGCCAAAACGATAGGGAAAAGCTCCAAAAGGGTAAGGTTACGTGTTAAGCCCCTGGCCGACCATTCTGGCGGCCAAGGGCCTGCACTCCATTCCCCCCGGAAATACGCCCCATAACCCTTCGACCCCGCGGCGTCAGTAAATAAATGCAACAACTGACTGGAAATGGGCTCAGATCGCCATAATCGGATCCCATTGAAGTCCTGAAGAAAAGTCTTCCAGACTCTCAGGTCAGCTCTCATGCCTTCTGAAATCCAGATTTTTTCAGAAGGCCTGAGTTTGCCCTTCAGCTTAGCTTCCAATCTCCGATTGAAAACTCTCCCCATGGGGATAACTCTGCCTGCAAAATTCAAAAGGCCAAGTAATGACTGTAGTTGCCTAAGCGTGATGGTCGCCATGGAAACAGCCGCTTCAACCGCCTCAGGCATATCCCGTACTTTGCCATCAGGCAGCCTACAAATTCTGTCGACAGTATCAATTTCGATACCCAGGAGTGTAATACAAGTGTCCGGGCCCTCAGTCTTGTCTTCAGCCAGTGGGACACCGAATTGCAGCATAAGGAGTCTCATGGAGTCCATCAGCTGCTGACATTCAGTAGTTCCCGGACTCCCCACCAAGAGGAAGTCGTCCAGATAATGAGCAATGTGGTTATTAACTGCCTGTTGCTCCAAAACCCAGTGCAAAAATGTACTAAAGGTTTCAAACAAGGCGCAAGAGATGGCGCAGCCCATAGGCAAGCACCTATCTACGTAAAATTCTTTTTGGAATTTGCAACCCATCAAATAAAATGATGAAGGGTGCAAGGGCAGTAGGCGAAAGGCTGATTCAATGTCCAGCTTCGCCAACAAGGCTCCTGCGCCCACCCCCCGCACCAAATCCAGGGCGCTATCAAAGGATTGATAACGCACTGAGCTGAGTTCCGGATCAATAGCATCATTGACGGAATAGCCCCTAGGGTGAGATAGGTGGTGTATTAGACGGAATTTTCCCAATTCCTTCTTGGGTACTACACCAAGTGGTGAAATGACCAGATTCGGCAAAGGTGGCGAGGAAAAAGGACCCACTACCCGGCCCATAGATATCTCCTTGTCCAGCTTGACCCTAACAACCGAAGGGTGCTGGTAAGCTGATTTGAGGTTACGATAGCCTCTGGAACCCTTAATGTCTTTCGTCACAGGTATACGAAAACCGTCCTTAAACCCTTGAAATAACAAAGACGCTGCGCGCGAATCTGGGTACACCCTAAGCCATGGCTCAAGGGCGTGCACCTTCACCAGTGTTGGGGCCTTTAGGAACAAGAGAGAGCTTGTTCTGAGCTCTACCGGGTGCTGAATCCTTTTTTCTGGCACACTCGCTCCCGGGGTGTGATCCAGCACAGTATCGGCATACGTGCCTGAACGCACATGAATTACCTCTGTCGCATTTATTATCTTGAAATGCCCAGCAGGTACCACCTCTGCGCTTCGTTTTGGAAGCACGAAAGGACTGATTGCTAGAGGAGATGGAGGAGGAGAGTGACCCCTGCGGGCCTAGGCGTTGCCAAAGATGCGAGTCAGTTGTATCGAAGGTGAGCACTGGATTACCCGCCATCTTTTGCCTAAACTCAGCATCATAATCTCTCCAAGCCCCCTCAGCAAACTTCCTCTGAATCCAATGGATATTATCAGTATATTTAAGGATAGCGTGGCATTGGCTCGGGTATTTCTCCAAGTAGCAAGAGGAGAAAACTCTAAAGCAGATTAGCCACTCCTCAAAAGTTTCAGGACGCTTAAACCGTTTAGGTCCAGTACCGTCCGCGCTCTTCTCTCGCTGCCTACAAGCCTCAGCAGATAATTCAAATATATTCACATATTTGCCCTGCTGTATTTTTTTAATTGTCCTTGGTTTCAAATGACCGTGCAATGATGGAGTATAAGATGGGAAGGAATCGCCGTGTAAGGCCACTTTCCTTTCTGGGATTAAGTTAATAGGTGGACGCTTGTCCCCCACTATAGTGGTGCTCTGCACAGCTTCTGGGGAACCTACCGCAAGCTGCGCCTGCGCCATGCTGCCGACTGCGCCTGACTGCATTACCTGCCACATTTTCTTTACCATGGCAAACATGCGCTTCTGACCCTTACCCCTTAGCCCAAGTGAAGTGTCACTGTCACATTCAGATTCAGACAGGGATGAGTCAACCTGGTCATGTCGGTCATGTGTAAATGTAAAGGGCTTACCAGGAATGGCCATTGCGCCGTCCTGATGCTCCATACCGGAGGTGGAAGGACCAGGAACCGCCCCGTTGTCCTGCTGCAAGGAATCAGCCGTGCTCTCACGCTGCTGTGCATCCGCCTGCTCCTGTGGAATAACCGCCGAAGCCGAAGGCCCATCAACCTGGTTTGCTTCCATGCTCAGATCCCCTTGAGATGCGTTCTGTAAAAAAGAAAACAGGTCGCGAGCACTACGGACACCGGCAAAGGGGGGGTTAATAGGACCCAAGCCTGACCTATTATTTGCATGTAAGCCTGCCTGTCCTATTTCATTTGCCCTTTCATGCCCCACATTCACATTCCTACCCTGTAACTGAACTAATGAAGCAGGATTGTCCCTTAACTCATGTGACCGTGATGTTGGTAACACATTCAAAGCATCATTTGCAATTCTACGTACCCTCACATTCGAAACACTCATAGGTTCAGCTTGTGCATTCACACTAGAATTCCCCAACTGCGCCACAGCGCGTGCATTCATATTGAGACTCAAAGGATCAGCCTGTGCATTCATACCAGACATCCCTAACTGCGCCACAGCGCGTACATTCATGTGGGTTGATGTCGCACTACTTAGCTGAGAATCTGCCCTAATTTGCTGAGAATCTAACCTATTGTGCTGAACTGCGACATTAGCTTGCCCCTGTGCGGTATGCTGCTGCGCCGCAATAAGCTGACCCTGAGCACTATGTTGGCGCGCCAAATTAACTTGTCCCTGAGCCTGGGCGTGCTGACCCTGCGGTTCAATTGCACTTATTAGCCCTCCTGGATTGAAATCTGATTGAGAATCTATCGCCCTGGTTCTCGCTAACATGCCCCTACCTAAGGGGTTCAACCTGTTAGCTCTCGTTGAAGCCCCCCTTCTACTTTTAAGGCCTTTATGCGTGACCCCGCTAATTGAATCCTGAGCCCTGCTGCCAGTAAATTGCAACCTGGTATTAATGCGAGATGCCGCCTTCCGTTGCCGAACTTGAGGACCCCTTCGGCCCCATAACCCACCCCCGGCCGCCATCCTCTCATGGTGCTCACCTTCCTGGAGCTGCAGAGGATGCGACCGTTCCCGCGAAGTCCCGACGCTGAAACCGGAACCGGAAGTGGATGGGCGCGTGACCGGAACTTCCGGTTGCGCACTTACCATTGGACCCTGAGGACCCGCGGCCTGGTTTGGAGGACCGGACACCGACGCCGCGTGGAGCTGGAGCAGAGGACCCGCCGGAGAACCTGGAGGACCCGACGGAGGAGCCTGCATACCCGCCGGGGACATCGCCGCAACTAAAGACGCCAGGATGGAAGACACCGCCGACGGAGGAATCGCGGACATGAGGGAGGATACCGCTGCTTCAGGTAAGCCTTGTTGCGGTGTGGAGACGGGCTGGGGGCCTAATGATGGCAGAACAGGGGCTTGTTGCGCAGGCGAAAGCACCACAGAAGCAGGCCCAGCTCTTGAGAGGGCATGCTGCGCCGGCGCCGAGGCCAAATTTTCAGGGGCATCTGCAGGGGTTAATAGAGAGGGGCCCTGTGTAATGGCTAAATCTGCCTCAGTGTCTGCACTTGCACCACGTGTTGAGCCCCTATCTAACCAGGGCCTAGCTAAAGGGGTAATTGAGGTTTCAACATAGGCCTCAACCGGTGCATGTGAAGCTACCGAAGGTGGACTGGAAGCCTGAGGCCTAGCCTGAGGGCCAGTTGCTTGGAGACAGGCTGATTGCTCATCCGACCTAGCCATTGCCACTGAGGCATAGGCTGAATCGTCTCCTTCCACCCCCTCACCTGCTGCATGGATATCTAACCTGCTAACAGTGTGACTCATAATGTTTGTGTGTGCTATACTAGTACTAGGCCTAGTCTCAGTAGTATACTGTGTAGGTGGAATTATGTCATCTAGCTCTTCAATGTCATCCAGTGTACTTATCTGTTTTTTCTGTTTTCCAGATCCAGGTTTCTCAAACACCAACTCGTGGAAGCGCTGAGGAGGGAGTTTAGATCGTCTGGATCGCTGCATTGTTCACAGAAATTACAAATCACCCTGAACAATAACAGAAAGAACTCGTCTGCACCGGATTCCAGGAAGAAGAGGGCCAGGAAGCTGATGATCCCCACTTTTAAGGTGAGTAGTGGGCCCCTCCCTTGCATGCAACATTGTTGCAACTAACCTCCCTAGCCAGCCCTCTTCTCCTATCTCTCCCTACGGCTTTAACCCTTAGCTTTGCTCCAGGCCCAATTGTGCCCTACACTGCCTTAAGGTTAAGTAAATTGCTAACGGATTTTTTAGTAGAAGGTCTGATCTACAGGGGAAAAAAAGAGAAAAAAGGGGAAGGAAGAAGGGAAGACATTTTTTTTGTGTGTAATATCAGTAGCCTATCTCTAAACTTTGCACACTAGCACAGTTGAGCTATACTGTTTTGGTGACACGATTGGTCAGGAAAACCCATGTCTCACTTTTTCTTTTTTTTATTATTAAGGTCACTTTCACGTTTGTAAGAAAGGGCAGAGATAAATTGCTTTCACTGCACTAATTACACCTGACACTGTATTACTGGAACCTAAGGGGTTTTGCCCGCCCCATTTTTTGTAATTAGGTTCCCTTCTGTCACCTTTTTTTATTTTTATTTTTTTTCTCTCACATGCATTTGTATTAAAAGCACATGGATAAATACATTTCTAATATTAAAACTAACTCTCCAATCATGCCCCCCAAACAGAAAGACAAAAAAGTACGCACCTCTGACGTGCATACAGATATCGCTAGTGAGTCAATATTGCATAAATTAGATACCCAACCATTAGTCACTCAGATGTCGGATCTGTTCTTGCCGCAGTTTGAGTTGTTAAAGACTCAAATGACAAATATAATGTCAGAATTTAAGCAATTCTCCAATCGACTCGTAGAAGTAGAAAATAGGGTATCGGCAAGTGAGGATATAATATACAAGCAAGAACAAGATATAGAGGAAAATACTAAAACGCTGAAACTGCTGCAAGCAAAAATATATGAATTAGAAGATCGCTCGCGGCGAAACCTTAAAATAATTGGTCTCCCCGATAATGGGGATTATTTAGATTTAATTCACTTCTCTAGTACTATGCTTCCTCTGGCTGTTGGAATTTTACAAAAAGATCTACCAATGCCAGTAGAAAGGGCACACAGATTGGGGCCAATCAGGGACTCCACAAGAGATAAGAATTACAATAGACCGGTGATGGTCAAATATCTTAATTACCAGGATAAGATGAACATTTTAAGACTCTATAGAAAGATGGATAATTTATACATTGGTCAAAGTAAAGTATTAATGTTCCAAGACTACTCTAGCGAGACTGCTTCTAAAAGAAAAGATTTAGCCCCATACTGTACCAAATTGATCAATGCTGGATTTAAGGCCAGACTGGTTTATCCGGCCAAAATCGTAGTAGAGGAACAAGATGGCAAATGTATCCTGAGTAACATGCCAGAAGCTAGGGAATTTTGTAAAAACAAAAAAGTAGTTTGATAGATTCCCAGGTATTGATTTCTTAAAATAGAAACATATATGAGTAGTATGAGTTCTTTTTTCTTTTTTTCAACTTTTTTACTAACCTGTTGAGGCTAAAATTACTGATTTTTTTGCGTAAAGTCCACATCATTAGTTGGTCCACAGTTCAGAGGGCCTGTGGGCTGCTGCGTGTTTTTTTGTGTTTTTAGTACCATTGTTATCTTTTGTTTTAATTTTTTATTTTTTTTCCCCTCCCCCCCATCACCTCCCATCTCCTCCAATGCTCCCATGTGGATAAGATATACGCTCTGCCTTGGTATTCACACCTTTGATATCTCAGTAGAATGGTAGACAAATTTAAATATCTTTCTTGGAACATTGGCGAAGTAACAACTCCTAGCAAAAGGAAAATAATTATTAGGCAACTCGCTAGATACAAACCAGATGTTGTTTGGTTGCAGGAGACGCATCTAAAGAAAGCAGAGATGGAGAAATTTAGGTGTAAATGGATAGGAGAGGTTATTGCCTCAGATTGTCACAGGAGGAGGAAGGGGCTTGCTTTCCTTATTAATAAAAATTTACAATACAACATCCAGAACACTCAAATCGATCCGCAGGATAGGTGGATAATTTTACATATAGAGATTGCTGGGGTCCCCTATGTATTTGTTAATATCTATGGGCCTAATAACGTAGACCAGGATTTTTGGGATAAAGTTACCACCAAATTATCTCCTGATTTAGATCAGAAGATCATAGTGGCAGGCGATTTTAACCTAACCGCTATGCCTGCCTTGGATAGATTTTCGCCTAAACAGTCTACCCCAAAAAACTCGTATATTTGTCAGATTTGTAAAAATCTTAAACTCCATGACATTTGGCGCATCCAACACCCCGATACCAAAACATACACGTGCGAGTCTAAATCCCATAGATCCTTCTCTCGGATAGACTTTTTTTTTAATTTCTAGTCCTCTTCTCAAAGTCAGAACTAAGGCCCAGATAAATGAGATTGTGGTGACAGACCACGCTATAATTTCCCTTGAAATTGAATCTCGCCTCCCCTCGGTAGAAGTAACAAATAATTTTTATTTCCCGAAGCAATTAATAAATAACATGCCATTTCAGTATTGGCTACGACATAAATGGCAAGAATATAGTTCCGATACCTGTCTTTATTTAGACAAACCAGAAATTTTTGGGAAGCCGCAAAGGCATTTTTCAGAGGGCAGATTAAAGCTTATATGATTATAGCCAAAAAGAAGTATAAAGCATGTGAACTACAGTTAGCAAACACAGTTACGAACACTTATAGAAAATATGTAAATACTCCGCTAAAAAAACTATGGGATAAATATAATTTGGCTAGACAAGACAGGGATCTTTTCTTAAAATCCAAATTGACCAATGAAGAAATGAGAATGAATGCCCTTTACACTGGACATTATGGTAAGTCTGCCAAATATCTTGCCAGACTTGATAAGGTTAGAAAAAAGAACAATGTGATTGAGCAGATTGTAGCTGGAGATAAGAATTATACTTCGTTGGAAGACATCAAGAGCGTGTTTTTTAATTTCTATCAAAAGATTTATGCAGGGAAAACTATTGATGTAGAGGATAATGCGAGGTTCTGGAATAAGATCATATGTCCAGTAGTTCCCCCCCCCGATCAGATTGAGGTACTAAACCTCCCCATAACAATAACTGAAGTTATTAAAGCTATAGAAGAATCCAAACTTGGCAAGGCCCCAGGTCCAGACCAACTACCTGCCGAGTTCTATAGACTGCTTAAACTTGAGATTGCTCCCATCCTGACAATGTTGTTTAATGACTATTTTATTAAAAAAAAAGTCATGTCTAGATTCTTCTCAGCGTCAGTCATCACTCTGTTACTTAAAAAGAATAAAGAGCCAACAGATCCGGGCTCTTATAGACCGATTTCTCTACTAAACGTAGATTATAAACTACTTACTAATATCATTGCTAATAGACTTAAAAACGTATTACAGGGAATTATCCATGCAGATCAATCGGGTTTTATGATAGGTAGATCCCCCACAAAAAATATTCGTAGAACATATATGATTCTTGAACACCTTTGGAACAAACTACATAAGGATAAAGTAATTTGTAAACAGGACTTCGCTATGGTGCTGATTGACGCTGAGAAGGCTTTTGACTCCATTATATGGCAACATCTTTATAACTCCCTGTCCAACTTTGGCTTCTCCGGGAATATAATACATTTTGTCAAATCTATATATAACTTCCCTGTCTCGTCTATCTTGATTAACGGTAGTCAAACTCCGTATTTTAAATTAGAAAAAGGGACACGACAGGGATGCCCTCTTTCTCCCCTCCTTTTTAACATTGCCATAGAACCCCTGGCAATCTATCTTGGACAGGAACTGTCGGGAATAAAGCTAGGATTGCAAACCTGTGTTCTTTCACTATATGCCGATGACTTGTTATTGTATATTAAAGATACTAAAAGTAACATACCTAAAGCACTTAAAATACTAGAACAGTTTAGTTTAATCTCCGGCTATAAAGTGAATGCTCTTAAATCAGAGATACTATGGATCCACAAACATAAGGAGAGTTTTACGCATCATAACTTCAGGGAAGTAGAAAGTTTCAGATACTTAGGGATAAAATTGCATAAAGACCCTAAGCTATGGTACAAACTTAATTATACTGTATTTTTCTCTAATATCACTGCTAAATTTCATCGTTGGAGTCTCTTTCCACTTTCAGCAACTGCTAAGATTATGCTTATTAAATCTATACTCTTTCCCCAGTTACTATATATTATGAATAACCTGCCGCTATTTATTCTGGATAAGGATATTAAGTTATTTAATCGAGCTTGTGCGAATCTAATTTGGAATAAAGGTAGACACATGCTCTCTATCAGAAAGCTCTGCCAAGCTAAGGAGTTTGGAGGTCTTGCATTACCGGATATTAAGTCATACAATATAGCTATTCTCGCACGGTTTGGAGTAGATTGGTTACTTTCTTCTGATTATCTGACAAACAGTAAATCAGAGGAAAATCTTATAAATCCCTTCTCCATTATAGCGGCTTTACACTGCCCTCACATGCGACTTCCCGGAAAAATTAAAACATTGATTAGTATATATAATATTGTTAAAGCCTGGCAGCAACTTTGCCTTTGATTAAAGATCAACTTTCACTTATCTACTTTTCTCCTAATTAGAGGTAATCCGGAGTTCCAGCCAGGGCTCCATAATGCAATATTCAATGGTTGGGCTAGTAAGGGCCTAACCTTGATATCACAACTATTGGATGATGGCCTTGGGGTGCGTACTTTTGAGGGTATAGCCACTCAGTATAACCTCTTGAACAAATCTTTTTATGCATATCTCCAGATACGTCATTTTATTCAGGAAAAGATACAGTTGGGGCCATGTTCCGGGAAATATGATAGAGTTGGCGATTATATTAACCTATACAGTCAGGGGAATCATTCAATCTCGCTACTTTATAAAATTTTGCTTGTAAAACAGGGCCAGTTAATTATGGAACAATGTTTAGCATACTGGACTAAACATTTTGATGAAATGGATGTTGAAACAATTAGTAAAAGTATTAAGTGGGTGAGCAATGCTCTCCTTCCCTCCTCCTGGAAAGAATCACATTTAAAACTTCTTAATAACGCGTATATCTCACCTAAAAGACTTATCTGCTGGTCTTCAGAAACGCAAGGCCAGTGTCATAAATGTCAATTTCCCGCAGCGAACTTACTTCATTGTTTCTGGTTTTGCCCGAAAATAAACCAATTATGGCGTAAGGTAAATCATTGGTTAAATAAGAATACAAAGGAGAACCTATTTTTCGATCCAAGGACCATAGTGTTTTTAGTACCGGAGGTAGTATCCCATAATTTAGCTAATACTGTTATTCTAATAGTAAGGAACTTGATCTTGAAAAACTGGAAAAATAATAAACCTCCTCCTTTTTGTATTATTTTTAAACGCGGTTAAAGCACAGATTATGTTTGAGCAATACAATATATGCAGTACATGTGATAAGCAAATACAAAGCTTTTTTAATAAATGGTTAAAAATCATAAAGTCTTATCCTCTCTCTACACAATATACAGGGAGTGCAGAATTATTAGGCAAGTTGTATTTTTGAGGATTAATTTTATTATTGAACAACAACCATGTTCTCAATGAACCCAAAAAACTCATTAATATCAAAGCTGAATATTTTTGGAAGTAGTTTTTAGTTTGTTTTTAGTTTTAGCTATTTTAGGGGGATATCTGTGTGTGCAGGTGACTATTACTGTGCATAATTATTAGGCAACTTAACAAAAAACAAATATATAACCATTTCAATTATTTATTTTTACCAGTGAAACCAATATAACATCTCAACATTCACAAATATACATTTCTGACATTCAAAAACAAAACAAAAACAAATCAGTGACCAATATAGCCACCTTTCTTTGCAAGGACACTCAAAAGCCTGCCATCCATGGATTCTGTCAGTGTTTTGATCTGTTCACCATCAACATTGCGTGCAGCAGCAACCACAGCCTCCCAGACACTGTTCAGAGAGGTGTACTGTTTTCCCTCCTTGTAAATCTCACATTTGATGATGGACCACAGGTTCTCAATGGGGTTCAGATCAGGTGAACAAGGAGGCCATGTCATTAGATTTTCTTCTTTTATACCCTTTCTTGCCAGCCACGCTGTGGAATACTTGGACGCGTGTGATGGAGCATTGTCCTGCATGAAAATCATGTTTTTCTTGAAGAATGCAGACTTCTTCCTGTACCACTGCTTGAAGAAGGTGTCTTCCAGAAACTGGCAGTAGGACTGGGAGTTGAGCTTGACTCCATCCTCAACCCGAAAAGGCCCCACAAGCTCATCTTTGATGATACCAGCCCAAACCAGTACTCCACCTCCACCTTGCTGGCATCTGAGTCGGACTGGAGCTCTCTGCCCTTTACCAATCCAGCCACGGGCCCATCCATCTGGCCCATCAAGACTCACTCTCATTTCATCAGTCCATAAAACCTTAGAAAAATCAGTTTTGAGATATTTCTTGGCCCAGTCTTGACGTTTCAGCTTGTGTGTCTTGTTCAGTGGTGGTCGTCTTTCAGCCTTTCTTACCTTGGCCATGTCTCTGAGTATTGCACACCTTGTGCTTTTGGGCACTCCAGTGATGTTGCAGCTCTGAAATATGGCCAAACTGGTGGCAAGTGGCATCTTGGCAGCTGCACGCTTGACTTTTCTCAGTTCATGGGCAGTTATTTTGCGCCTTGGTTTTTCCACACGCTTCTTGCGACCCTGTTGACTATTTTGAATGAAACGCTTGATTGTTCGATGATCACGCTTCAGAAGCTTTGCAATTTTAAGAGTGCTGCATCCCTCTGCAAGATATCTCACTATTTTTGACTTTTCTGAGCCTGTCAAGTCCTTCTTTTGACCCATTTTGCCAAAGGAAAGGAAGTTGCCTAATAATTATGCACACCTGATATAGGGTGTTGATGTCATTAGACCACACCCCTTCTCATTACAGAGATGCACATCACCTAATATGCTTAATTGGTAGTAGGCTTTCGAGCCTATACAGCTTGGAGTAAGACAACATGCATAAAGAGGATGATGTGGTCAAAATACTCATTTTTTTCGTATATTGTTTGTAAGCATGTATTTTGTTTTTCTTTTTTTGACCCTAAAATAAAAGGTTTATAATTTTGTTTAGTTGTAAGGGTTAATCTAGTTTTAAAAAAGTTAAAATAAGAGAGTTTGGGTAACAAGCAGTGAGAAGAGATTTGATGATTAAGTGTGATAACCATAGGTTTTGATCCAATGTATTACTATGTATTCCATTGGTTGACAACTCAATATCCGTTGTAAAATCATTACGTATGACTCTATGCAATTTTTAAATATATATATGTAACTGTATATATGTTGAATGCCTGTACTTTCTTTAATAAAAAGATTTTAAAAAAAATATATATACTTTTTACCTCTGTGATTACCTTGTATCTAACCCTCTGCAGACTGCTCCTTATCTCAGTTATATTAATACACTTTTTACCTCTGTGATTACCTTGTATCTAAACCTCTGCAGACTGCTCCTTATCTCAGTTATATTAATATACGTTTTACCTCTGTGATTACCCTGTATCTAAGACTCTGCAAACTGCTCCTCATCTGTTATATTAATATACTTTTTACCTCAGTGATTACCTTGTATCTAAGCCTCTGGAGACTGCCCCTTATCTCAGTTATATTAATACACTTTTTACCTCTGTGATTACCTTGTATCTAAGCCTCTGCAGACTGCTCCTTATCTCAGTTATATTAATATACTTTTTACCTCTGTAATTACCTTGTATCTAAACCTCTGCAGACTGCTCCTTATCTCAGTTAAATTAATATACTTTTTACCTCTGTGATTACCTTGTATCTAAGCCTCTGCAGACTGCTCCTTATCTCAGTTATATTAATATACTTTTTACCTCTGTGATTACCTTGTATCTAAGCCTCTGCAGACTGCTCCTTATCTCAGTTATATTAATATACTTTTTACCTCTGTAATTACCTTGTATCTAAACCTCTGCAGACTGCTCCTTATCTCAGTTATATTAATATACTTTTTACCTCTGTGATTACCTTGTATCTAACCCTCTGCAGACTGCTCTTTATCTGAGTTATAGTAATATACTTTTTACCTCTGTAATTACCTTGTATCTAAACCTCTGCAAACTGCCTCCTTATCTTAGTTCTTTTGACAGACTTGCATTTTAGCCAATCAGTGCTGATTCTTAAATAACTCCACCGGAGTGAGCACAATGTTTATCTATATGGCACACATGAACTAGTGCTGTCTAGCTGTGACAAACTGTCAAATGCACTGAGATCCGCTCTAATTAATTGACAATAAAATGTATAACACATAGCAAGTCTGCATTGTTGTGTAAAACCAGCAGGTTTAGGGTGTCTGTGTCACTTTAATTCCCCATCTACCATATTTACAGTAATATAAATATCAAGTGGTTCTTACCCAGTGACCCGAGGGTCCGGTAATTCTCTTCCATCACATCCATATACAGCTCTTTCTGTTCTTTAGTTAAACAGCCCCACTCCTCCTCAGAGAAGTAAACTGCAACTTCATCAAACTCCATTTGTTCCTTAAAGTAAAATAAAATAATAATAATAACAGCAACCAGTAACTTTATGACTGGAATAAACAAAACAGAGAGGGGAAAATGTATCAAAACTGCAGCGAAGGTTCCCAAGCAGGGAACCTGTCCAGCTTGTTATTGCTACATGCAATTCCACATAATGGACTCTATTTATCATTCATGGGCGGACAGGGGCACACATATTCGCCCCTGTCCAACTGGATTCTCTCCTTCTCATACATAAATCATATTACATTATTATGTTATATTATGAAAAACAGATATTCCTGCGCTGAAACATAAGGGAGTTTCCTGTATTAGCCAGTAAGCATCTACCCCACATAACAGTTTGTGCACAAAGCATACACAATCAGTCTAGTAAAAATGAAAAAAAAGGCCTTAACATAAAAAAAATTCACATAAAAGTTATTAAATATTAAAGTATAAACTTATACCATGTTTAGCCTTATACATAGCGGCACAATTAGTTCAGTGGTACCAACCAGACATGCAGATAGAAGTCTACAGTCTATCAACAGCTTAAAGGGGCAGTATACACCATATAACTGCATGTAATAGACACTACTATAAAGAATAATATGCACAGATACTGATATTAATATACAGATTACACTAATTGTCATATAACTGCATGAAATAGACACTACTATACAGAATATGTACGGATACTGATATAAATATACAGTATACACTAATTGTCATATAACTGCATGTAATAGACACTACTATACAGAATATGTACAGATACTGATATAAATATACAGTATACACTAATTCTCATATAACTACATGTAATAGACACTACTATACAGAATATATACAGATACTGATATAAATATACAGTATACACTAATTGTCATATAACTACATGTAATAGGCACCACTATACAGAATAATATGCACAGATACTGATATAAATATACAGTATATACTAATTGTCATATAACTGCATGTAATAGACACTACTATACAGAATATGTACAGATACTGATATAAATATACAGTATACACTCATTGTCATATAACTGCATGTAACAGACACTACTATACAGAATATGTACAGATACTGATATAAATATACAGTATACACTAATTATCATATAACTGCATGTAATAGACACTACTATACAGAATAATATGTACAGATACAGATATAAATATACAGTATACACTAATTATCATATAACTGCATGTAATATACACTACTATACAGAATATGTACAGCTACTGATATAAATATACAGTATACACTAATTGTCATATAACTGTATGTAATAGAAACTACTATACAGAATATGTACAGATACTGATATAAATATACAGTATACACTAATTACATATAACTGCATGTAATAGACACTACTATACAGAATATGTACAGATACTGATATAAATATACAGTATACACTAATTGTCATATAACTGCATGTAATAGACACTACTATACAGAATATGTACAGATACTGATATAAATATACAGTATACACTAATTATCATATAACTGCATGTAATAGACACTACTATACAGAATAATATGTACAGATACAGATATAAATATACAGTATACACTAATTGTCATATAACTGCATGTAATAGACACTACTATACAGAATATGTACAGATACTGATATAAATATACAGTATACACTAATTACATATAACTGCATGTAATAGACACTACTATACAGAATATGTACAGATACTGATATAAATATACAGTATACACTAATTGTCATATAACTGCATGTAATAGACACTACTATACAGAATATGTACAGATACTGATATAAATATACAGTATACACTAATTGTCATATAACTGCATGTAATAGACACTACTATACAGAATATGTACAGATACTGATATAAATATACAGTTTACACTAACTGTCATATAACTGCATGTAATAGACACTACTATACAGAATATGTACAGATACTGATATAAATATACAGTATACACTAATTGTCATATAACTGCATGTAACAGACTCTACTATACAGAATATGTACAGCTACTGATATAAATATACAGTATACACCACTTGTCATATAACTGCATGTAATAGATACTACTATACAGAATATGTACAGATACTGATATTAATATACAGTATACACTAATTGTCATATAACTGCATGTAATAGACACTACTATACAGAATATGTACAGATACTGATATAAATATACAGTATACACTAATTGTCATATAATTGCATGTAACAGACACTACTATACAGAATATGCACAGATACTGATATAAATATACAGTATACACTCATTGTCATATAACTACATGTAATAGACACTACTATACAGAATATGCACAGATACTGATATAAATATACAGTATACACGTATTGTCATATAACTGCATGTAATAGACACTACTATACAGAATATGTACAGATACTGATATAAATAAACAGTATACACTCATTGTCATATAATTGCATGTAATAGACACTACTATACAGAATATGCACAGATACTGATATAAATATACAGTATACATTAATTGTCATATAACTGCATGTAACAGACACTACTATACAGAATATGTACAGCTACTGATATAAATATACAGTATACACCACTTGTCATATAACTGCATGTAATAGATACTACTATACAGAATATGTACAGATACTGATATAAATATACAGTATACACTAATTGTCATATAACTGCATGTAATAGACACTGCTATATAGAATATGTACAGATACTGATATAAATATATAGTATACACTAATTGTCATATAACTGCATGTAACAGACACTACTATACAGAATATGTATAGCTACTGATATAAATATACAGTATACACTAATTGTCATATAACTGCATGTAACAGACACTACTATACAGAATATATACAGATAATGATATAAATATACAGTATACACTAATTGTCATATAACTGCATGTAATAGACACTACTATACAGAATATGTACAGATACTGATATAAATATACAGTATACACTAATTGTCATATAACTGTATGTAATAGACACTACTATACAGAATATGTACATATACTGATATAAATATACAGTATACACTAATTGTCATATAACTGCATGTAATAGGCACTACTATACAGAATATGTACAGATACTGATATAAATATAAAGTATACACTAATTACATATAACTGCATGTAATAGACACTACTATACAGAATGTGCACAGATACTGATATAAATATACAGTGTATACACTTATTGTCATATAACTGCATGTAATAGACACTACTATACAGAATGTGCACAGATACTGATATAAATATACAGTATACACTAATTGTCATATAACTGCATGTAATAGACACTACTATACAGAATGTGCACAGATACTGATATAAATATACAGTATACACTAATTGTCATATAACTGCATGTAATAGACACTACTATACAGAATATGTACAGATACTGATATAAATATACAGTATACACTAATTGTCATATAACTGCATGTAATAGACACTACTATACAGAATATGTACAGATACTGATATAAATATACAGTATACACTAATTGTCATATAACTGCATGTAACAGACACTACTATACAGAATATGTACAGATACTGATATAAATATACAGTGTATACACTTATTGTCATATAACTGCATGTAATAGACACTACTATACAGAATATGTACAGATACTGATATAAATATACAGTATACACTAATTGTCATATAACTGCATGTAACAGACTCTACTATACAGAATATGTACAGCTACTGATATAAATATACAGTATACACCACTTGTCATATAACTGCATGTAATAGATACTACTATACAGAATATGTACAGATACTGATATTAATATACAGTATACACTAATTGTCATATAACTGCATGTAATAGACACTACTATACAGAATATGTACAGATACTGATATAAATATACAGTATACACTAATTGTCATATAACTGCATGTAATAGACACTACTATACAGAATATGTACAGATACTGATATAAATATACAGTATACACTAATTGTCATATAACTGCATGTAATAGACACTACTATACAGAATATGTACAGATACTGATATAAATATACAGTATACAGTAATTGTCATATAACTGCATGTAATAGACACTACTATACAGAATATGTACAGATACTGATATAAATATACAGTATACACTAATTGTCATATAACTGCATGTAATAGACACTACTATACAGAATATGTACAGATACTGATATAAATATACAGTATACAGTAATTGTCATATAACTGCATGTAATAGACACTACTATACAGAATATGTACAGATACTGATATTAATATACAGTATACACTAATTGTCATATAACTGCATGAAATAGACACTACTATACAGAATATGTACGGATACTGATATAAATATACAGTATACACTAATTGTCATATAACTGCATGTAATAGACACTACTATACAGAATATGTACAGATACTGATATAAATATACAGTATACAGTAATTGTCATATAACTGCAAGTAATAGACACTACTATACAGAATATGTACAGATACTGATATTAATATACAGTATACACTAATTGTCATATAACTGCATGAAATAGACACTACTATACAGAATATGTACGGATACTGATATAAATATACAGTATACACTAATTGTCATATAACTGCATGTAATAGACACTACTATACAGAATGTGCACAGATACTGATATAAATATACAGTATAAAACATTTTTAAAACTTACTTACAAGCTCCCAGTTTAGCACTGTTGATGACGTACGTTAGGCTGGGACACCCAGTGGAAGGGGCAGGGAAAAAAGGAGCAGACACTCATTGAATTGACTTTCAGTAACACACAGAGCATTGAGATGACTGTCAGTAACACACACAGAGCATTGAGATGACTGTCAGTAATACACACAAAGCATTGAGATGACTGTCAGTAATACACACAAAGCATTGAGATGACCGTCAGTAACACACACAGAGCATTGAGATGACTGTCAGTAACACACACAGAGCATTGAGATGACTGTCAGTAACATACAGAGCATTGAGTGGACTGTCAGTAACACACACAGAGCATTGAGATGACTGTCAGTAACACACAGATAATTGAGATGACTGCGAGTAACACACACAGAGCAGTGAGATGACTGTCAGTAACACACAGAGAATTGAGATGACTGTCAGTAACATACAGAGCATTGAGATGACTGCCAGTAACACACACAGAGCATTGAGTTGACTGCCAGTAACACACACACATAGTATTGAGATGACTCTCAGTAACACACAGATCATTGAGCATTTTACCCTATTGAGAACATGTAACACACATAGAGCAGCCACTCTGGGGAATTAAACAAAATGGACATCTATGTGACCAGTATTTTTATATAGATATTACTGGCAGCCTGAGGAAATACTGGACTGCCCTGTTTAATACAGGACACCTGGCCTATAAAACAGTCATTGAGATGACTGTCAATAACACACAGAGCATTGCGATGACCGTCAGTAACACACTGAGCATTGAGTTGACTGTCAGTAACACACAGATCATTGAGTTGACTGTCAGTAACATACAGAGCATTGAGTGGACTGTCAGTAACACACACAGAGCATTGAGATGACTGTCAGTAACACACAGATAATTGAGATGACTGCCAGTAACACACAAAGAGCAGTGAGATGACTGTCAGTAACACACAGAGAATTGAGATGACTGTCAGTAACATACAGAGCATTGAGATGACTGCCAGTAACACACACAGAGCATTGAGTTGACTGCCAGTAACACACACACACATATAGTATTGAGATGACTCTCAGTAACACACAGATCATTGAGCATTTTACCCTATTGAGCACATGTAACACACATAGAGCAGCCACTCTGGGGAATTAAACAAAATGGACATCTATGTGACCAGTATTTTTATATAGATATTACTGGAAGCCTGAGGAAATATTGGACTGTCCTGTTTAATACAGGACACCTGGCCTATAAAACAGTCATTGAGTTGACTGTCAGTAACACACACAGAGCATTGAGTTGACTGTCAGTAACACACACAGAGCAGTGAGATGACTGTCAGTAACACACAGAGAATTGAGATGACTGTCAGTAACACACAGAGCACTGAGATGACTGTCAGTATCACACTGAGCATTGAGTTGACTGTCAGTAACACAAAGAGATTTGAGATGACTGTCAGTAACACACAGAGAATTGAGATGACTGCCAGTAACATACACAGAGCATTGAGATGACTGTCAGTAACACACACAAAGAATTGAGATGACTGTCAGTAACACCACACAAAGCATTGAAATGACTGTCAGTAATCACACAGAGCATTGAGATGACTGTCAGTAACACACAGAGGCATTGACATGACTGTCAGTACACACACAGAGCATTGAGGATGGCTGTCAGTAACACACAGAGCATTGAGATGGCATGTCAGTAACACACAAGAGAATTGAGATGACTGTCAGTAACACACACAGAGCATTGAGATAGGCTGTCAGTAACACACACAGAGCAATTGTGATGACTGTCAGTAACCACACAGAGAGCATGAGATGACTGTCAGTAACACACACAGAGCATTGAGTTGAATGTCAGTAACACACCAGAGCATTGAGTTGACTGTCAGTAACACACACAGAGAATTGAGATGCTGTCAGTAACACACACAGAGTCATTGCAGATAACTGTCAGTGAACCCACACAGAGCAGTGAGTTGACTGTCAGTAAACAACAGAGAATTGAGATGAACTGTCAGTAACACACACAGAGCATTGAGATGACTGTCAGTAACACACAGAGACATTGAGAAGGACTGTCAGCTAACACACACAGAGCTCATTGAGATGACTGTCAGTAACACACAAGAGCATTCGAGATGACTGTCATGTAACACACACAGAGCATCTGAGATGACTGTCAGTAACACACACAGAGTATTGAGATCAATGTCAGTAACACACACAGAGCATTGAGATGACTGTCAGTAACACACACAGAGCATTGAGATGACTGTCAGTAACACACAGAGCATTGAGATGACTGTCAGTAACACACAGAGCATTGAGATGACTGTCAGTAACACACACAGAGCATTGAGATGACTGTCAGTAATACACACAGAGCATTGAGATGACTGTCAGTAACACACACAGAGCATTGAGATGACTGTCAGTAACACACACAGAGCATTGAGATGACTGTCAGTAACACACACAGAGCATTGAGATGACTGTCAGTAACACACAGAGCATTGAGATGACTGTCAGTAACAACACACAGAGCATTGAGATGACTGTCAGTAATACACACAGAGCATTGAGATGACTGTCAGTAACACACACAGAGTATTGAGATGACTGTCAGTAACACACACAGAGCATTGAGATGACTGTCAGTAAACACACAGAGCGATTGAGATGACTGTCAGTA
>NW_026510740.1:0-71642 GCF_027579735.1 Bombina bombina
GAAATTAAAAACCTTATATATAACCTTTATTGTAGATAATGCTCAGCTGAGAAGGTCGGCAAAGAGGAAGCTGAGTCAGTAATGTTAAAAAATTGATTACTTAGAGTCAGTCCAAACAGCAAAAAAACATAGACAGGATCCAATCCACAGTGTCATTTCAGGCCAAGGATCAAGCACAGGAGGTGAGTTCAATAAATAATTTGGTAGAGGCAGAATCTGATATCAGGGTTAGTTCAAGAAAAGGGTCAAGCACTGGAGATCTTTCAATTATTATAGAGCAAAAGGTTCAGCAACAGGAGAGCCAAATACTGTCAGGCATTTAGAAAGCAGTGAGTAGTCAGGAAATGAGGCACTAGTTCTACAACAATATATCAGATCAACATATACAAACCCTAGGAAAGTGCAGTTTAATACACATTGGGCCAGATTACAAGTGGAGTTCTATTTAACGCTCCTGCTCGAGCATTAACTGTGCTAGATGTAAGCTTTTTGTGTACATTGAGTTGCACTAGTATGAATTGAAAGTAAACTGTTTTCACTCTCGAGCTAACCCGACGAGCGCAAAAAGATTAACATAGAATATCGCGTGCGCGTTCATGTATTTCCCCATAGAAGTCAATGAAGCAAAAAAGTGGGGGAAAAACTAACACCCAAATCGCGCGCAAACCCTGATTG
The DNA here is from genome assembly GCF_027579735.1 of Bombina bombina. NCBI lineage: Eukaryota > Metazoa > Chordata > Amphibia > Anura > Bombinatoridae > Bombina > Bombina bombina. Next base: position 676 of record NW_026510740.1, read on the forward strand.
CATATTCTGATTTGCGCTAACCGGACATGAAAATATGAATATTTCACATTCCAATGCTCTTCACATAAAAGAATATGTTCTATTTGTTCTTAAATTCATATTACTACATATATTATGGTATTTCCGTACAATATATATTTTTTCCTATATATCTATATAATTATATATATTATAGATATAAAAAATTATACGTATTATATATATATATATATATATATATATATTTAAAATACTTAGAACATATTCTACTATGTGCAGAACTTTGGAATGTGACATCTTTACAGTTCAAACACAGTTAGACACTTTATAAAATGGGAATATTGCATAAATATGCTTTTACATGTCTTCATCTACTTATCTGCAAATGGCTCCAATGCTCTTCTATACATGTCTATATATGTGTACATATGTATCTATGTGTTTATATATGTGTATATGTCTGTAAATACATATATACACATTTAAATACATAAATGCACATGTGCACACATATAAACATATGTATCTTTAGACATGAATATGTAGGTATGTCTATATTAAAGCCCCTTGCCTGTCTATTATTCATAACATCTGAGACCTCATATCTTTGAGCCCTTAACTTAACTTTTGTGTGCAATATTTCTTTTGAATAATGTTTAATATTATGATTGGAAGTGTATTTGTAATTAAGTTTTGATGTGTTTTGTGAGACTTTTTAGTTTTGCAAAACAGTTAACCAGAGCTCTGAGAACACGGTAATCAATGTAGTATTGCGTTTACACTCAAGTGCATTTACTTTCAACTTGCAATACCAGTGGTAAATCTGACAAGCACAAATACTCACGATAAACCCTGTAACTGTTAGCGCTCCATTCATAATCTGGCTTTTAAAGGCAGATTTTGTTTTTTTTTTTATATATTCTAACTAATTTGTCAAACTTGACAATTGTCATATTCTGACATAAACAATCATCATCATGCTACAGGGAAATATAGGTTTCACTGCAAGGAAAACAGAAACAGAGGCGCCACATGTGTAGATCAATCAAAACAGACAATATCCAAGTTAGATGAGATACAGGATACTCACAAACGTGAAGGCACTCTCTTGTGCCTGTAGGAGCGGGCTGGTATTTATACAGCAAACCAGCTAGCTGTACCAAGGGATCCCCGTCAGGATCCCTTGGTACAGCTAGCTGGTTTGCTGTTTAAATACCAGCCCGCTCCTACAGGCACAAGAGAGTGCCTTCACGTTTGTGAGTATCCTGTATCTCATCTAACTTGGATATTGTCTGTTTTGATTGATCTACACATGTGGCGCCTCTGTTTCTGTTTTCCTTGCAGTGAAACCTCTTTTTGAAGATACACCATCGTTTGGGTGAAGACCGAGAGCTGCCTTCTATTTCTACTTCCCATTTATTTGGACTTATTTGGACTTCAGTTGGGATCTTTCCCATTTCACCTATTGATACGTCTGTATTCTCATATATATATTTTTTATTCTATCATTATATTTTATGTTTTATATTTTACATTTTACAGATTTTACCATTTATTTTCTATATATTGTTTTATAGGTTTTTTTACATTTTTGGTATCACCAAAGGGGTTTTTTGATTGTATTTCAGTACTATTTTCTGCCCTGAGTCATTAGCGCCTCCTATAGGGGATTTGTGGTATTACTCTAATATCACAATATCCCTCTTAATACTTTTTACAGGGAAATATAGCAGCTCCCACTGAAGCATTCTCATTAGTCAAGTCATTTGGGAGTACAAAATGAAAGGCTTGGGTGATGCCTGAACGTCTCAGGAAGGAACCCAAAATTGCTTAGTGTAGCTCCTCTAGTCCAACAATTATTGTAACTGATGACCATGACCCCTAGAATACATTATTTTGGTGTTATCAAACTCGTAATGGCCATCTACAGAAACAAGTTTGATGTTCTTGATTGATTAGAAAAGCTATTAGTAATGTATGAGTAATATATAGGAGTAATCATCTGTTAAAAACTGCGTAGACCGTGCATCTTCTTTCTAGTTCAATTAATCAAGCTGCAAATGCAACTTCAGAGCTCTTGCAGTACAAACGTGCTATTTTGAGCCTGCATCTGCAAGTTAAGAAGCAGCAGATTATAAATGCAAAACATTCAAGACTTACTCATCTAGAATTATTAACAAGCAATTGCTTGTGCAATGATAAATGCTGGTGCCAATTATGGACCTTAGTATTTACACAGTAAGCAGATAGATTTTTATGATCTGTATAGACTAAGGTCTAGTTTTCATTGAGGTGGTAAAATTTGGAAACTGTTGGTAACATAAAAATTCTCTATAGACTTTAATAGAGCTAAATGTTTTTATCACCAGTTTCCAAACTTTACCACCTAAATGGAAAGTAGTACTAAGATGGTTGCCTGGGTTTCTTCCAAAAAAATGTTTCCACTCTGTCAAAGCTAGCTCCAGTGCTAACACGTCATTATTGTCCCATCATAGTTATACCCTAAAGATGTAAATTTTGTTAGAAAAACAAGCAACATGATGAAGCTGAATAGTAGCAGGATCATGTTGAGGCAATGAGCACCTTTAATTATGCTGCCGATACAGATTCAGGGCCTTAGCAATTCACGCTCACCACAAGGGGGCCTGAAACACTTGTTAAGTAGCTGCAGTTTTGTTACTGGTGTTACCAGCTGTGTTCCTGTAAGACCCAGTAGTGCTTTGCTGCTCTAGAGCTGACTTTAAAGGACCATTATAATGCAAACATCACATGCTCTTATTCTCTGCAGTGTACTGCACTGCACTAACAGCCCTGCAAGCCTATGTTAACTGCCTGTGCTTAGCTTTTGAATGATCCAGGTGTGCAATAACTACTTTTCTTTGTCTCACTGGCTGTATCTGCAGTTCTCTGCGGCTCCTAAAAAGTACTTTAAAAACCCCTTTATCAGGGTTAAAAACATATAATTGTAGGGTTGGTTGTGGAAAAATGACCTGCTATAATGAATTAGAGTTTGTAATTTTAGGATTGTAATAGACCTTTAACTATGTGTTTAACCCCATAAGTAGAGATTAAACACATACAGCCAGATTACGAGTTTTGAGCGATATAGGGAAATTAACGACCGCCAAAAAAGTGGCTGTATTTAACCTCCATATAGCACTGCTAGTATAAGTTTACAAAAAGCAGGCTTGTGCGGGCAATATGGTGGCGTTGAGCTCCATGGTTCACCCAAATACAAGCGCTGCTTTGACGTGCTCGATTTCCCCATAGACATCAATGGGGAGAGCCGGCAAAAAAAAGCCTAACACCTGCGATCAAGGAAACAAAATCTCCGGAATGCAGCCCCATTGATGTCTATAGGGAAAGAAAAAGTTATGTTTAAACCAAACACCCTAACATAAAAACCACATCTTAACATCCCTAATCTGCTGCCCCTAACATCGCTGCCACCTACATTACAGTTATTAACCCCTAATCTGCTGCCCCCAACATCGCCGCCACCTACATAATGTTATTAACCCCTAATCTGCTGCCCCTAACATCGCCGCCACCTACGTTACATTTATTAACCCCTAATCTGCCGTCCCCAATGTCGCCGCCACTATACTAAAGTTTTTAACCCCTAAACCTCTGGCCTACAACATCACTAGCACTAGATAAATATATTAACCCCTAAACCTAACCATAACGTAACCCTAACAACAAACGGTCGAGTAGCACTCTAATAAACAGTGTAAAAGTGTACAGGTGCTTCCTAGAAAAGTAGATATATAATAATATAGGAAAGAGAGTAGTAACCCCACAATACGGAGTTTCTAAAAGTCTAGGCAAAATCAGCACAACTGTCTAGTAAAAAAGCACTCTAGAGATTCAAAAAGTCAAATTTAGAAAATGTTTACTAATAAAATGGTAATCATACATCCAATCATGCAAATCACATTCATACAGGGGATCCCATAATAGCACATGTAAGAGCACACTGGCTGAGAGTTAGTCTGGTGCACCAGAGATTTAAGAATGAATGTCATTCAAGATAAGTACATATAATTTGTAATCCAAAGGGAGAAAGATAGTCCCCAGTTATTCTCAAAGCCAGGCGAATCAAATCTAAACCCCTGCTCATCACATCCATGTATTCCGTTAGAGCTTATTACGAGGGGGAGCTGAACATCTCCGCGTCTTTTTCACAGGTAAGGTAAGCCGTATTGCCAAACCAAGTAAGTAATGGATTATAGTTCACATAGGTACCTGTCTTTTTCACGCGGCCGCTCCTCCCTTGCATAACATGTCATCTTCTGGGGTAGATAGAATCAAGCAAAAGGATCCGCTGCAAGACGCTGCAAAACGTGGCGACAATGTCTGGAAGCGGCGGAATAGGGGTTAATAAATTTTTGAAGTGGCGGCGATGTCCGGAGAGGCAGATTAGGGGTTAATAAATGTATTATAGTGTTTGCGATGTGGGAGGGCCTCGGTTTAGGGGTTAATGGGTGTTAGTGTACTTTGTGACAGTTTAGTTATGAGTTTTATGGTACAGCTTTGTAGCAAAAAACTCATAACTACTGACTTTAGATGGCGGTACGGATCTTGTCATTTTAGGCTGTACCGCTCACTTTTTGGCCTCACAGCAAAACTCGTAATACTGGCGCTAATGGAGTCCCATTGAAAAAGGACTTTTCTTAAAGTGCGGTACTGACGTTGCGTGACGGCCAAAAAGGTGTGCGGTACAGCTATTCTGACAAGACTTGTAATAGCAGCATTAGTGAAAAAGCATCGTTATGAAGCATAACGATGCTTTTTCACTCATAACGCAAAACTCGTAATCTAGCTAATAGTTATATGCATGAAACAATAATAAAATGCTGTAGCACATAAGAGCATTTTATGTCAATTTAACACACAGTGTTTATTGCAGATGAGAAATTATTTTTTTCTTAACATAAGTAAATGTTTAAATAGCTCTTATTATATAGACCACACTTTGTTTATCATTGTATTTTTAACTATATAAAATGAAATTATAAGTAAATATAAATATAATCATAAACACAGGCAGATACAACATTGTTGAGGGCAGCAGGCAATACAATTATTGAATGGTGTGTTAAGATTTATCTTTACATTAAATGCAGACATTCAAAGTGAATTAATTGCTTAATTCCACTAGGCAATAAAGCAATTATGATTTTTAATTAGAACTTTCATTCTAATAGTGTCCATGTTGATCCCTTAACTTGAAAATGAACTTACAAAGTGCAAACATGATGACCTTGTACTGCAAAATAAAAAAATAATAATTTGAATATTAATGGGATTTTAATGAGTGCCAATGCATTAGCGTCCCTTGCAAAACAAATAAAATACAAAGCTGAAGTCTCCCATTTTATTTAATTCTGCAAATGATACCAATGCTTAAAATTGAACATTACAAAGGCTTAAAAAACATTTATTTTTAGCTCTGGTATTTATTGAAATTCAATGTATTAGAACTGAGGAACATGAAAATAATACTGGATGGGTAAAGTATTTTACTACTACTGCTACTGCTAACTATAAACAATAATAATCACAATAACATTATTCTTATTCTTAATATAGTAAAATTCTGTAGAACATTAAAGAACAATAAAGTTGAATGTTGATTTTCTTATTATAAAGTTCTTTAGACTAATTTTAAATAAACTGACAATATTAAACTTTATTTGATGAGAAAATGTTTTTAGAAAATCAATATTAAAATCATTTACATACAAACAAAAAAACAAATCTACTTATGTATGACATCTTATAACATCATTGTCAAAGAAACCCCTGACCTTGCACAAACTACAGGATATACGAAATTATGCGTATGTATAAATGTGTATGTAAGTGTATGTGTGTACATATGTACTGTATGTGTATGTATCTATGTATGTATGCACATCACAAAAATATATATAAACATATATGCATACACACATACACACACACACACACACATATATATATATATACACACACAACACACAGAGAAAGTCCAGCACTCACTTACAAGCACTCAGCTAAGATTGAAAGCAAAACTGGAAGAGTAAGTTACCACATCTGGCCAAATGGGATAAGCCCAAGTACCACGTCAAGGTCTCTCCCAAAACCTGGGACCCAAATGCAGCCATACAATGCAAGCTCTCAATCAAACAAACTGGGAACAAGTCAAGGGTGCACATACTTATGTAATCTCCCTAGACATATACAAAACATGGAAGGGGACTGCACTCTCAGACATCCTGTGACCCTGCAAACATGCACAGCCCTGGGTGCTCAATAGCACTCACAGCCAGGTAGCTGTGCTATCCCCAGAGTCCACAGCAGTCAACCCCATACAAGTCTGGGTGCAATGCTCATAGGGAAAATTACAAAACAAATTAATACAACACACAGAGAAAGTCCAGCACTCACTTACAAGCACTCAGCTGTACCCAGTCCAGTTTGAGAGTGCAGTCCCCTTCCATGTTTTGTATATGTCTAGGGAGATTATATAAGTCTGGGCACCCTTGACTTGTTCCCAGTGTGTTTGATTGAGCGCTTGCATTACACTATTCCCCATCTCTGAAGTGGCAAAGAGAAATCATAGAGAGCTTGCTCACTCTCAATGACTGACATTCCCTTCTCTTGTACGATTGGTTGCACAAGTGAAGGGGCAGGCATTACGAACTAAGCAGAGTGTGTAATGATGCATACAGGCTGATGAACAGATCCACTGCCGATATGCAGCAAAGGCGCACAGACAGCTTATCAAGTTAAGAAGCTGTCCGCACACCATTTAATACATGGAGCTCTTTGAGTGGTAGCCAGGTCTTGAGTTTTTCAGTGAGCTTCAATGAAGTCTGCTATGTTAGGGATTTAGTGTGGCCAAGCTATCCAAATTCTATATGTTAGCGCACTCTAGGCTTGAAAACAATGCATGTGAGCAGTAAAATATGCTGCGACCTGACTCAATAGTCCAAAATCTGTTTGAAAACTATTTCCCGATAGATTACAAATTCAATACTATATAAATATTATTATCAGTTATGGGATATTGGGCCAAGAGATTCCACAGCGCTAAATAAATAAAATACCTATTTTTTTAAACAACTAGTAAAAGTCATGCAAGGTACTTTGCAAAGGAAGTGCTGTAACAGGCATGAAGCGCAAAGGATTCTAGTAGGGGCTGGGTGGCTGGCAGCTTATCCCAACTTTTTACTGTTTACTTTTTTACTGGACTAAATAAAAGCTACATTTTATACATAGAGCAATGTCTCTTTATCTGTTTGGATTTTTTGTAGCATGCAATTTGCATTATAGGGAGTCATCAGGTAGCTCCGATGCCCAATAGATACATCATCACTCACCACCACAGGTGCGTCCCATGTGGGGAAGCCATGAAGACGCCCATACGGGCAAAGTTATGCTTGGAGATCTGTCTGAAGGCTGTTATGGAGAGAGCAAAGAGCGGAGTATTGGTTAGTGAATTATTTAACCTGCAAAAGTGGAATTACTTTCTTGGTAAAGGGTGAAGAATTGTGTTTGATATTAAGCAATCTCACCCATACATATGAAAATGAATCTAGATTGTTTGAAAGCAGCTTTATGATGCCTGTTATATGGTGACACTGTCAATACAATACCATATAAATTTGGACATAACATATAACTTTTGCATATTACTATCATGCAGCTATTCAGCATACAGCGCAATATATTGTCACAATCTTGTCTTGTATGTGACTTTGCAAAGGAATTTTGATGGATTGGAATGCAACCAATTAATGCAAAACATAATCCCTTCGCATTTAAAATTGATGCCAATTATTATGTTTCTTTTGATGCACAAGATGTGCCTGGAGATGGGTTTACATTGAATGGATTAACTATAATGCTAAACATCTTAACTAAAAAATACCTCAAGATATCCTCTGAATGGATTATCTAACATAGGGGTCGATCACAATTATTTAGAAAAAGGTATCTAATGGTTTTCAACAGGAAATCACCCTTTAGGTCTATAGGGATGTTGTATATAAATCATTAAATACATTATTCTAAAGAAATGTGATCAAGCCCATAGTCATTCTTTAGCCTGACCCTACACCACATCATCTCTGCTTCCTTACTAACCCCTGCAATCTCCAGGTGTCCTGTAAAGTCAAAAGATCTGTTGCCTACCTCAACTTGTCCTGGGACTTTCTTTCACTTATGGGTTGGTTGCTGGATCCCTGCTTTTAATTATTTTATATTGTAAAATATGAGTTCTGCATAAAATTAAATTAGATCAGAACAGAAATTATTAAATTATTAAATCCAAATTTATAAAAAATAATGGCATATATATTAAAGAACTTTAGGTATAAAAAATAAACACACATTTCAACCAAAAATTGTCTTGACATTTAAAACTACATAAAAATGTTGTCATGTCACACAAATGTGTTATTTACAATTATAATGCTCATCTTATAAAAGTGTATAGTATATGTGAAAATGTACTATCATCACTGTAGTGAATTATTTTCAAGTTTTATCAGTTAACACTTGTCAACAGCTTTCTGTCTGCCACATTAATTTGCATGCATGACACATATCTGAGCTCAGGAGGAATTCATGTATTTGGACTGAAAATTGACTGACACTAACAATCTATTTTAGCTTATTATGTAATGTCCCAAAACACTTCCAATAATTCAGGAAAGTTCTCATTTGAATATACCATTATTCAATTATTTGTACTCATACTTTGCAGTCATATGCTGAATAATTTAGACACTTCTTGGCATGCATCCCAATGTGCTAATCAAATGTGCTAAGACTAGTCAATTTCACAAAAACATATCTCTTAGACGAGTGTTAAATTATTTACAGATATAACTGTCAAATAACACCACTTCAATACAAAATATATCAAGATATATATTAAGAAGTGACAAAAATATTTGCATCTGTTGTAGGAACTGAGTTGCCTGTTCATTGACAGTTTAATACATGTCTATTTAAATATGCTTATATGCCATATAAATCAGGTGTATCCAACTGAATTATAAAAAGTATAGCAGACTTTTCAGTATCACTCTACTTGAGCACCGGTGAGCAGAGATGAGAACAGCTCCTGGTTATCTCCCAATGTTGGTTATTCTGCCCTCTCGAGAACAACTTAACTCTAAACCTTGTCTTTTGATTCTGAGTGACAAAGGCACATTTGTCATGAAAATCAGAATGAATACACAACAAAAATTAAAGAAAATCCTGTAGCTGTGAAACATTAGCCTTCATTTTATCGAAAACAAATGTCAATATTCATCAATATTAAATGTCAATTTATCTATACTATAATCGCGTTTGTAATGCTTCCGTCAGTGTCGCCAGTTGCGCACACATCCTCAAAGTAATGTTGGCTGCATGAGGCAGCCAAAAGAATGTAGACTTAAAAAAAAAAAACACACAACCGCCCACACGAAAAATAACGAAAAAACCCGTAATCGCCCGCAAGAAATAAATAATAAATAAATAAAAAACACGTAACCGCCCGCACAAAGTATAACAAAAAAAAACCTAACCTCCAAAGTATTAACAAACACCGAAATCGCCAACCCCCAAATTGCAAAATAATAAAATAATTACCCCTAATCCGCAAATAACATAGTTAAAATATTAACCCCTTAACCACCAACCCCCACATCACAATAAACCTTATTAACCTATTAACCCTTTAACCAAGAACCCCCCACATCACAATAAACCTAATTAACCTATTAACCCCTAAACCGCCAAATCCCCACATCGCAATAAACCTAATTAACCTATTAACTGCTAAATGGCCAACTCCCCACAACGCAAATAACTAATTTAATTACTAAGCCCGCTAACCTAACACCACATAATTAACCCCAATACTAAGTTACACTTAAATAAAACCTAACATTAAATTACAAAAAATGTATCTAAAATTACAAAAAATAAAAAAACTCTAAAATTACTGAAAAAAATAAACAAAATGATCAAAACAAAAACAAAAAACCTAATCCCTATGAAAATAAAATACCCCCCCCAAAATAAAAACACCCCCTAAACTAAACTACCAATACCCCTCTAAAGGGCCTTTTGTAGGGCATTGCCCTAAGTTAAACAGCTCTTTTACATTTAAAAATTACTAAATCCCCTAACAGTAAACCCCCCCCCACCAAACCCCCCAAAATAAAAAAAACTAGCACTAAATAAACCTAAACTATCCTTTGCCCCTAAAGGGGCATTTGTATGGGCATTGCCCTTAAAAGGGCATTCAGCTCTTTGACTGCCCTTAAAAGGGCAGTCAGCTCTTTTCCAGGCCATTAAATCCCTAATCTTCCAGACCGCTCCATCATCTTCTATCTTCATCCAGAGCAAAGGCGGCATGGAGCAGAGATGCGGAGCTTGCTTCTCTGATGCATGGGACCTCAGCGGCCGTCCTCAACAGCGGCGGTCCTCAGTGGCGTGGAGGCTCTTCTTCATGCGATCATCTGTCGCACACTGAAGATTGAATGCAAGGTACCCTATATTTATTGGGGTACCTTGCATTCCTATTGGCTGAAATTTTAAAATCAGTCAATAGGATGAGAGCTACTGAAATCTTATTGGCTGATTTGAACAGCAAATAGGATTTCAGTAACTCTAATCCTATTAGCTGATTTCAAAATTTCAGCCAATAGGAATGCAAGGTACCCCAAATTGATTGCGGTACCTTGTATTCAATCTTTAGTGTATGAAGGACATCGGATGAAGAGGAGCCTCCATGCTGCCGAGGAACGCTGCCGAGGACCACCGCTATTGAGGACTGCCGCTCAGGATCCATGCATCGGGGAAGACAGCTCCGCACCTCCGCTCCACGCCACCTTCGTTCCAGATAAAAATAGAAGATGATGGAGCCGCCTAGAAGAAGACCTTCTCCACCTTACCTCAGGAACGGTGAGTACCTATTTGGGGCTTAGTGTTAGGATTTTTTTTTATTTTTAAGATTTGGGATTTAATGGGCTGGGAAAAAGCTGACTGCCCTTTTGGTGGGGTTTGGTGGGTGGGGGTTTTACTGTTAGGGGGTTATTGGTAATTTGTTTAGGTAAAGAGCTGTTTAACTTAGGGCAATGCCTTACAAAGCCCTTTTAAGGGCTATTGGTAGTTTAGTATTAGATCATGGGGTGTTTTTATTTTGGGGGCAATTTTTTATAGGGGTATTAGTTTAGGTTTAAATTTTTTATTTTGTATAGCTTTTTTAATTTTTTTCTGTAATTTTACATTTTTTATTTTGTGTAATTTTAGGTGTGGGGTTTGTAGTTTTTAAAAAAATAGATTACCCTCTGGGCAGGCTTATCACCTAGTCAATAATAATGTCAATATTAAACAAAAGTCATTATCTGTTTTGTTTTTTGAAGGAAAGAAATACAGAATAGTGCAGCCAGCAAATATTAGGGGAAACAAATTTCCCTGAATATTCTGAATGAAAATTTCGTCTGAAATGAAATTTTCTTGGCAGCACTTCTGTAATTTTTAACCAATTTTTATCATTTTTAATGTGTTTTTTTTTTTTTTTTTTAAATATAAATACTTGGCATTCCAATGTTTTTCAAATTGAAGTAAATGTTCTTTTTTTTATTATATATATATACCTGTATATATAAATTTAGATATATAGGTATAGATATATATATTAAAAACATGTATGTATATATATGTATATGTATACATAGACAAAAAGAAAAAATGTTACACAACCAGCTCCAATCCACAGTTATAATGTAGGAGATGCAAGTTAGTGAATAAAAGAGATGGAGCGCATACACTGTCACTAAAACGCTATAAGTTACAATGTTCCATGAACTGAGCCATATATGTAGTGCAGCCTGAAATCACAGAGAGACCATAACAATACCAAAGGACGGTTACTCACCACCCCAGGTAGAAGGGACAGTCTGACAAGCAGGATCGTGCACAAAACAGCCGGCGTTAGTCTTCAGTATGCGCTCCAGACCCGGGCTCCAATACACTTCCGGGTATCACGTGTTGCAATCCTCCAATAGCGTTCCAGTGATCCGTCTCCCAAAGCGTCACTATAGAGTGAACTGATCCACAGCACAGCACAGCTGAGAGGTGCCCAGAAGCCGGTCAGGGAAAGTAGATAGCTTGAATTGCAGAAAGAAAAAGCCGGCACTTCTCCCAGGATGAATGATAAAAACGATCTTTATTTCATATACATTAAAATAAGTAAGAAAGAATGCAAAGTTAGAAAGTATGCCTTACATGTTTCGGCTAGTGCAGCCTTAATCATAAGCATGCTTACTGTAAGGCATACTTTCTAACTTTGCATTCTGTCTTACTTATTTTAATGTATATGAAATAAAGATCGTTTTTATCATTCATCCTGGGAGAAGTGCCGGCTTTTTCTTTCTGCAATTCAAGCTATATGTATACATATATATATATATATTTATTTGGTGAACACAGAAGAAGGGAAGGGCGCACAGAGAAGCCAGATCTGGGTGTAGTATGTTATGGTACCAGGATGAACAATCACGCTAAAATCACACTCACTTGTTCAAACCTCAATCAGTATGAGGTAAGGTGCTGGCGTGGAGGCTATTTCAAGCCCTGTAAGACATCCTGCGATCCTTTTAACTGCTTGGTACTTCTTCACAGTATTGTAGTGCTATTCCAAAAGCAAAACTTCTTTACATCTGTTTGTCAGCCTGCTTTTAACTCCTTATGACCTCACTACAGGAGCAATCTTCACTGTAGAATGTGTTTGTTATAGCAGGCAGGGAAGGAGGCAAAAAGATGACACCAACATTGAAAGGGAGGAGGATTAAAGAGCAGGGTGAAGGAGAGGAGAATAAAAGAGTCACTTTTACTTCAGCCTGAGCCTTGGTCTAGATTCCCTGTTCATGCAGCCAGCTGGAGCCCCGGGGGAACTCAGGAACACTGCAACTAGCGGGAGTATAGCATTAGCCCTGCCAGTTTACAGGTTCTGCATATTACAATACTATATTCATAAGCAGCTATTGCTCCACCCACCTGTTTCCTCTAACAGCAAATACAATTAGGTAAAATATATATATAATAAAAATAATAATAAAAAGAACATTTTCTTCTATGTAAGAACATCGGGATGTAAAGTATTAATTTGTCATTAGCACAGTGGGTCTAACGCAGTGTCAGCTTAGCGAGTGATCGATATGTGTTAATTTTAAAAAAACACACCTCATTAGAGTCTATAGGAGAAGAAGTTAACACGGTTGCAATATCAGAAGTCAGGAGGTTAGCACACATCAGTCTTTCGCTAACTTTTTTAATTTCAACTTGTAATATGCACATTAAACCTGCATTAAAAGTCTAGCACACAAGCGTAAGTAAAAGTTAGCGCACATTAAAATCCAGCCCACTATTAGAAACAGTTCTTTCACAGGTCATTCAAAAGGTTTTCATAAAGGATTTAACAAGTATTGAACAAAGAAAAATATATGAAGTGAAAGAAAAACAGTTCCCTAAGGGTGATGCGGTAAACCAGATGTGGGCTCATTGCTTAGTGTGCCTAGAGGGTTATGGGTGCAACTCAATGACGAGGCCCACACTAGGCAGAAACGTATGTCTGGGTTTTGCCGTTTTTCTCATTCAGAGAGGGATTGCCTGGTATTTCGGGACTGGACTGCACCGTTTAGTCAGGGTCAGGCTGATATACTACAGGAAAGGTTTTCTATGTGAAAGGTGCATGTTTAGCAAAAAGAGCTGCTTATTGGGTAGTAACTAGCCATAGAACAAGCTATTGTTCTGTTGTTCGTTCCCAGCTTGAGCAAGTCTCGCTTTTTATTTATGAAAGAAAAAGATGACTTAATGTTAACCAATAATATAAATTCATGAAATGTAATGTAATTAGCTTTGCTCTCTTGGTATCATTTGTTGAAAAGCATACAGAGGTAGTAGCCGATTGCTCTATCTGAATCATGAAATACACATTGTGGGTATTATGTCCCATTAATAAAATAAAATTGTGTTTGAGAAAATCAAGGCTGTTAAATTAGATAAGGGGGCCAGATAGTAAATATTTTAGCTATTGTGGGGCAAGAGGAAAAAGCATGGATGTTTTGTATGTAGTTTTTTTTAAGCGAAAAAAAAATCCTTAGTTTTTTGGTTGCCAAATTAAAGTATAAACAAACAAATGGACCACTCAGAGACTTACTTGGCTTGCAGTCTCATTTTTATTTTTTTATGTCTGTGGATAAAATCTACACTGATGAGATTCCATTTAAATTTTCCTTATTTTTCTGACCGTTGCTTTGCTTTACGTTTGGAATATTATTTCAAAGGATATTGTAGTGCGCCAATCAGCTGTGCAAAATAATGAGAGCACCACATTAGTCTCTATTGCAATTACACAACTCTTATTCTAGTTTTATTTTTTAAAATAATTTAAAATGTAAAAAAAAACATTCTTAGCTTGTGGGCCGTACAAAAACAGGTTATGTGTTTTATTTTGTCCTCTGGGATGTAGTTTTCTTACCCTTGTATTAGATAAATCTAGAAATCATATGAAATGTTGCTCAAATTGTTTTTTGGTAGTTTGGAATATTGCTTGTCAATTAGAGTAATTTGAGGCCACAAGAAAAAAATAACAGTAACCATGTTTTATAATGTTTTTAATGATTTTCAATGGATTTAAAAGGTTTTGAATAATAATAATAAAAAAAACATTAAAAAAAGTTTGTATTGGAATAGACCCCTTAATTTTTTTTATACATTTTAAATACAACCAATATTTTGTTGTCCTTTCTAAGCTCCTGATATTCAAAATGTCTCTGCTCAGTAAGATATTCTAAAATGATTCTCCAGCACTGCGAGATCCCTAATGAAATTTTCAGATTTTGCTATACTTCTCTAAAGGGCTTCCCTGCATTCTTGTATGTCCAGTGCAATAAAACACTGCATGACCTAACAGTTCTGCTGCATTTACACTTTGTGCTTTCTATTTTTTTTATCATTTTATACTTCAGATTAAATTGTATTATATTTAAATTGTGCACTTTCTATTTTGCATTTTATTTTGTGTAGAGCAGTGTATGTAGGATTGTGATTTTACAAATTCTGATTATAGAGCAAACTTCACAGAGGCAGAACTCACTGGATTTTCTAAGAAAACTGGATTTTCTTAGAAAACTGGATTTTCTAAGAAAGGGGAGGAACCTGGAAATCCCAGAGACAAGAGATACCTTCCATAGAAAGTAATGAAGCTCTCTGGGATACACAATTTCACATGGGAGAGAGAAGGCTGTTATAAAGGCACAGTTTGGATCAATTCCAAATGAAAATTAAATGTTTTCACTACAATTTAACACGTCTTTGTCTATATTTAGTATATATTACTTTTTTTGTTAGTTAAAATAAGTGTATTGTTAATTTTGAGCAAACTTCACCTGCACACAGCTGGTGAGACAAATCAGTGAGACCACTTGTTTAAAATGCTTGCACAATTTCACAAGATTTGTGATGACGGTTGCCACCTTGGCCATGTTTTCCTGGACACTTATGAGTTAAACATTCTGTAGGGTGTGCAGAGAGGAACATGCATTGTATGATATCCAGAGGCACAATACATGTTCTGCCCTGCTTACCCTGCAACATGTGTAACTCATAAGTGTCCAGGAAAACATGGCCGAGGAGGCAACCCTACTTGTGAAAGAGCTTCAGACATACTCTGGGAACTACCCTTTTATCCCAGGGAACTGCCCTATCCCTCCCACTTTCTATAAGTGTCAGTTTCAGTTTGCAATGCTGCACATTTAAGGTGCAAAATTAAACTTTCATGATTCAGATAGAGCATGCAATTTTAAGAAACTTTATAATTTACTTCTATTATCAATTTTTCTTCATTCTCTTTATTTGAAAAACCAAAATGTAAACATAGGAGCTGGCCCATTTTTTGTTCAGCACCTGGATAGTGCTTGCTGATTGGTAGCTACATTTTGACACCAATAAGCAAGCCATACCCAGGTACTGAAACTAAAATGTGCACGCTCCTAAGTTTACATTTTTGGTTTTTGAAATAAAGAGAACAAAAAAAATTGATAAAAGAAGTAAATTAGAAAGTTGCTTAAAATTGCAAGCTCTATCTGAATCATGAAAGTTTAATTTGCACCTTAAATGTGCAGCATTGCAAACTGAAACTGACACTTATAGAAAGTGGGAGGGATAGGGCAGTTCCCTGGGATAAAAGGGTAGTTCCCAGAGTATGTCTGAAGCTCTTTCACAAGTAGGGTTGCCTCCTCGGCCATGTTTTCCTGGACACTTATGAGTTACACATGTTGCAGGGTAAGCAGGGCAGAACATGTATTGTGCCTCTGGATATCATACAATGCATGTTCCTCTCTGCACACCCTACAGAATGTTTAACTCATAAGTGTCCAGGAAAACATGGCCAAGGTGGCAACCGTCATCACAAATCTTGTGAAATTGTGCAAGCATTTTAAACAAGCTGGTCTCACTGATTTGTCTCACCAGCTGTGTGCAGGTGAAGTTTGCTCAAAATTAACAATACACTTATTTTAACTAACAAAAAAAGTAATATATACTAAATATAGACAAAGACGTGTTAAATTGTAGTGAAAACATTTAATTTTCATTTGGAATTGATCCAAACTGTGCCTTTATAACAGCCTTCTCTCTCCCATGTGAAATTGTGTATCCCAGAGAGCTTCATTACTTTCTATGGAAGGTATCTCTTGTCTCTGGGATTTCCAGGTTCCTCCCCTTTCTTAGAAAATCCAGTTTTCTAAGAAAATCCAGTTTTCTTAGAAAATCCAGTGAGTTCTGCCTCTGTGAAGTTTGCTCTATAATCAGAATTTGTAAAATCACAATCCTACATACACTGCTCTACACAAAATAAAATGCAAAATAGAAAGTGCACAATTTAAATATAATACAATTTAATCTGAAGTATAAAATGATAAAAAAAATAGAAAGCACAAAGTGTAAATGCAGCAGAACTGTTAGGTCATGCAGTGTTTTATTGCACTGGACATACAAGAATGCAGGGAAGCCCTTTAGAGAAGTATAGCAAAATCTGAAAATTTCATTAGGGATCTCGCAGTGCTGGAGAATCATTTTAGAATATCTTACCTGAGCAGAGACATTTTGAATATCAGGAGCTTAGAAAGGACAACAAAATATTGGTTGTATTTAAAATGTATAAAAAAAATTAAGGGGTCTATTCCAATACAAACTTTTTTTAATGTTTTTTTTATTATTATTATTCAAAACCTTTTAAATCCATTGAAAATCATTAAAAACATTATAAAACATGGTTACTGTTATTTTTTTCTTGTGGCCTCAAATTACTCTAATTGACAAGCAATATTCCAAACTACCAAAAAACAATTTGAGCAACATTTCATATGATTTCTAGATTTATCTAATACAAGGGTAAGAAAACTACATCCCAGAGGACAAAATAAAACACATAACCTGTTTTTGTACGGCCCACAAGCTAAGAATGTTTTTTTTTACATTTTAAATTATTTTAAAAAATAAAACTAGAATAAGAGTTGTGTAATTGCAATAGAGACTAATGTGGTGCTCTCATTATTTTGCACAGCTGATTGGCGCACTACAATATCCTTTGAAATAATATTCCAAACGTAAAGCAAAGCAACGGTCAGAAAAATAAGGAAAATTTAAATGGAATCTCATCAGTGTAGATTTTATCCACAGACATAAAAAAATAAAAATGAGACTGCAAGCCAAGTAAGTCTCTGAGTGGTCCATTTGTTTGTTTATACTTTAATTTGGCAACCAAAAAACTAAGGATTTTTTTTTCGCTTAAAAAAAACTACATACAAAACATCCATGCTTTTTCCTCTTGCCCCACAATAGCTAAAATATTTACTATCTGGCCCCCTTATCTAATTTAACAGCCTTGATTTTCTCAAACACAATTTTATTTTATTAATGGGACATAATACCCACAATGTGTATTTCATGATTCAGATAGAGCAATCGGCTACTACCTCTGTATGCTTTTCAACAAATGATACCAAGAGAGCAAAGCTAATTACATTACATTTCATGAATTTATATTATTGGTTAACATTAAGTCATCTTTTTCTTTCATAAATAAAAAGCGAGACTTGCTCAAGCTGGGAACGAACAACAGAACAATAGCTTGTTCTATGGCTAGTTACTACCCAATAAGCAGCCTCTTTTTGCTAAACATGCACCTTTCACATAGAAAACCTTTCCTGTAGTATATCAGCCTGACCCTGACTAAACGGTGCAGTCCAGTCCCGAAATACCAGGCAATCCCTCTCTGAATGAGAAAAACGGCAAAACCCAGACATACGTTTCTGCCTAGTGTGGGCCTCGTCATTGAGTTGCACCCATAACCCTCTAGGCACACTAAGCAATGAGCCCACATCTGGTTTACCGCATCACCCTTAGGGAACTGTTTTTCTTTCACTTCATATATTTTTCTTTGTTCAATACTTGTTAAATCCTTTATGAAAACCTTTTGAATGACCTGTGAAAGAACTGTTTCTAATAGTGGGCTGGATTTTAATGTGCGCTAACTTTTACTTACGCTTGTGTGCTAGACTTTTAATGCAGGTTTAATGTGCATATTACAAGTTGAAATTAAAAAAGTTAGCGAAAGACTGATGTGTGCTAACCTCCTGACTTCTGATATTGCAACCGTGTTAACTTCTTCTCCTATAGACTCTAATGAGGTGTGTTTTTTTAAAATTAACACATATCGATCACTCGCTAAGCTGACACTGCGTTAGACCCACTGTGCTAATGACAAATTAATACTTTACATCCCGATGTTCTTACATAGAAGAAAATGTTC
Organism: Bombina bombina; assembly: GCF_027579735.1. Lineage (NCBI taxonomy): Eukaryota > Metazoa > Chordata > Amphibia > Anura > Bombinatoridae > Bombina > Bombina bombina. Next base: position 19,523 of record NW_026510740.1, read on the forward strand.
TTTTTATTATTATTTTTATTATATATATTTTACCTAATTGTATTTGCTGTTAGAGGAAACAGGTGGGTGGAGCAATAGCTGCTTATGAATATAGTATTGTAATATGCAGAACCTGTAAACTGGCAGGGCTAATGCTATACTCCCGCTAGTTGCAGTGTTCCTGAGTTCCCCCGGGGCTCCAGCTGGCTGCATGAACAGGGAATCTAGACCAAGGCTCAGGCTGAAGTAAAAGTGACTCTTTTATTCTCCTCTCCTTCACCCTGCTCTTTAATCTCCTCCCTCCCTTTCAATGTTGGTGTCATCTTTTTGCCTCCTTCCCTGCCTGCTATAACAAACACATTCTACAGTGAAGATTGCTCCTGTAGTGAGGTCATAAGGAGTTAAAAGCAGGCTGACAAACAGATGTAAAGAAGTTTTGCTTTTGGAATAGCACTACAATACTGTGAAGAAGTACCAAGCAGTTAAAAGGATCGCAGGATGTCTTACAGGGCTTGAAATAGCCTCCACGCCAGCACCTTACCTCATACTGATTGAGGTTTGAACAAGTGAGTGTGATTTTAGCGTGATTGTTCATCCTGGTACCATAACATACTACACCCAGATCTGGCTTCTCTGTGCGCCCTTCCCTTCTTCTGTGTTCACCAAATAAATATATATATATATGTATACATATAGCTTGAATTGCAGAAAGAAAAAGCCGGCACTTCTCCCAGGATGAATGATAAAAACGATCTTTATTTCATATACATTAAAATAAGTAAGACAGAATGCAAAGTTAGAAAGTATGCCTTACAGTAAGCATGCTTATGATTAAGGCTGCACTAGCCGAAACATGTAAGGCATACTTTCTAACTTTGCATTCTTTCTTACTTATTTTAATGTATATGAAATAAAGATCGTTTTTATCATTCATCCTGGGAGAAGTGCCGGCTTTTTCTTTCTGCAATTCAAGCTATCTACTTTCCCTGACCGGCTTCTGGGCACCTCTCAGCTGTGCTGTGCTGTGGATCAGTTCACTCTATAGTGACGCTTTGGGAGACGGATCACTGGAACGCTATTGGAGGATTGCAACACGTGATACCCGGAAGTGTATTGGAGCCCGGGTCTGGAGCGCATACTGAAGACTAACGCCGGCTGTTTTGTGCACGATCCTGCTTGTCAGACTGTCCCTTCTACCTGGGGTGGTGAGTAACCGTCCTTTGGTATTGTTATGGTCTCTCTGTGATTTCAGGCTGCACTACATATATGGCTCAGTTCATGGAACATTGTAACTTATAGCGTTTTAGTGACAGTGTATGCGCTCCATCTCTTTTATTCACTAACTTGCATCTCCTACATTATAACTGTGGATTGGAGCTGGTTGTGTAACATTTTTTCTTTTTGTCTATGTATACATATACATATATATACATACATGTTTTTAATATATATATCTATACCTATATATCTAAATTTATATATACAGGTATATATATATATATAAAAAAGAACATTTACTTCAATTTGAAAAACATTGGAATGCCAAGTATTTATATTTAAAAAAAAAAAAAAAAAACACATTAAAAATGATAAAAATTGGTTAAAAATTACAGAAGTGCTGCCAAGAAAATTTCATTTCAGACGAAATTTTCATTCAGAATATTCAGGGAAATTTGTTTCCCCTAATATTTGCTGGCTGCACTATTCTGTATTTCTTTCCTTCAAAAAACAAAACAGATAATGACTTTTGTTTAATATTGACATTATTATTGACTAGGTGATAAGCCTGCCCAGAGGGTAATCTATTTTTTTAAAAACTACAAACCCCACACCTAAAATTACACAAAATAAAAAATGTAAAATTACAGAAAAAAATTAAAAAAGCTATACAAAATAAAAAATTTAAACCTAAACTAATACCCCTATAAAAAATTGCCCCCAAAATAAAAACACCCCATGATCTAATACTAAACTACCAATAGCCCTTAAAAGGGCTTTGTAAGGCATTGCCCTAAGTTAAACAGCTCTTTACCTAAACAAATTACCAATAACCCCCTAACAGTAAAACCCCCCACCCACCAAACCCCACCAAAAGGGCAGTCAGCTTTTTCCCAGCCCATTAAATCCCAAATCTTAAAAATAAAAAAAAATCCTAACACTAAGCCCCAAATAGGTACTCACCGTTCCTGAGGTAAGGTGGAGAAGGTCTTCTTCTAGGCGGCTCCATCATCTTCTATTTTTATCTGGAACGAAGGTGGCGTGGAGCGGAGGTGCGGAGCTGTCTTCCCCGATGCATGGATCCTGAGCGGCAGTCCTCAATAGCGGTGGTCCTCGGCAGCGTTCCTCGGCAGCATGGAGGCTCCTCTTCATCCGATGTCCTTCATACACTAAAGATTGAATACAAGGTACCGCAATCAATTTGGGGTACCTTGCATTCCTATTGGCTGAAATTTTGAAATCAGCTAATAGGATTAGAGTTACTGAAATCCTATTTGCTGTTCAAATCAGCCAATAAGATTTCAGTAGCTCTCATCCTATTGACTGATTTTAAAATTTCAGCCAATAGGAATGCAAGGTACCCCAATAAATATAGGGTACCTTGCATTCAATCTTCAGTGTGCGACAGATGATCGCATGAAGAAGAGCCTCCACGCCACTGAGGACCGCCGCTGTTGAGGACGGCCGCTGAGGTCCCATGCATCAGAGAAGCAAGCTCCGCATCTCTGCTCCATGCCGCCTTTGCTCTGGATGAAGATAGAAGATGATGGAGCGGTCTGGAAGATTAGGGATTTAATGGCCTGGAAAAGAGCTGACTGCCCTTTTAAGGGCAGTCAAAGAGCTGAATGCCCTTTTAAGGGCAATGCCCATACAAATGCCCCTTTAGGGGCAAAGGATAGTTTAGGTTTATTTAGTGCTAGTTTTTTTTATTTTGGGGGGTTTGGTGGGGGGGGGTTTACTGTTAGGGGATTTAGTAATTTTTAAATGTAAAAGAGCTGTTTAACTTAGGGCAATGCCCTACAAAAGGCCCTTTAGAGGGGTATTGGTAGTTTAGTTTAGGGGGTGTTTTTATTTTGGGGGGGGTATTTTATTTTCATAGGGATTAGGTTTTTTGTTTTTGTTTTGATCATTTTGTTTATTTTTTTCAGTAATTTTAGAGTTTTTTTATTTTTTGTAATTTTAGATACATTTTTTGTAATTTAATGTTAGGTTTTATTTAAGTGTAACTTAGTATTGGGGTTAATTATGTGGTGTTAGGTTAGCGGGCTTAGTAATTAAATTAGTTATTTGCGTTGTGGGGAGTTGGCCATTTAGCAGTTAATAGGTTAATTAGGTTTATTGCGATGTGGGGATTTGGCGGTTTAGGGGTTAATAGGTTAATTAGGTTTATTGTGATGTGGGGGGTTCTTGGTTAAAGGGTTAATAGGTTAATAAGGTTTATTGTGATGTGGGGGTTGGTGGTTAAGGGGTTAATATTTTAACTATGTTATTTGCGGATTAGGGGTAATTATTTTATTATTTTGCAATTTGGGGGTTGGCGATTTCGGTGTTTGTTAATACTTTGGAGGTTAGGTTTTTTTTTGTTATACTTTGTGCGGGCGGTTACGTGTTTTTTATTTATTTATTATTTATTTCTTGCGGGCGATTACGGGTTTTTTCGTTATTTCGTGTGGGCGGTTGTGTGTTTTTTTTTTTTAAGTCTACATTCTTTTGGCTGCCTCATGCAGCCAACATTACTTTGAGGATGTGTGCGCAACTGGCGACACTGACGGAAGCATTACAAACGCGATTATAGTATAGATAAATTGACATTTAATATTGATGAATATTGACATTTGTTTTCGATAAAATGAAGGCTAATGTTTCACAGCTACAGGATTTTCTTTAATTTTTGTTGTGTATTCATTCTGATTTTCATGACAAATGTGCCTTTGTCACTCAGAATCAAAAGACAAGGTTTAGAGTTAAGTTGTTCTCGAGAGGGGCAGAATAACCAACATTGGGAGATAACCAGGAGCTGTTCTCATCTCTGCTCACCGGTGCTCAAGTAGAGTGATACTGAAAAGTCTGCTATACTTTTTATAATTCAGTTGGATACACCTGATTTATATGGCATATAAGCATATTTAAATAGACATGTATTAAACTGTCAATGAACAGGCAACTCAGTTCCTACAACAGATGCAAATATTTTTGTCACTTCTTAATATATATCTTGATATATTTTGTATTGAAGTGGTGTTATTTGACAGTTATATCTGTAAATAATTTAACACTCGTCTAAGAGATATGTTTTTGTGAAATTGACTAGTCTTAGCACATTTGATTAGCACATTGGGATGCATGCCAAGAAGTGTCTAAATTATTCAGCATATGACTGCAAAGTATGAGTACAAATAATTGAATAATGGTATATTCAAATGAGAACTTTCCTGAATTATTGGAAGTGTTTTGGGACATTACATAATAAGCTAAAATAGATTGTTAGTGTCAGTCAATTTTCAGTCCAAATACATGAATTCCTCCTGAGCTCAGATATGTGTCATGCATGCAAATTAATGTGGCAGACAGAAAGCTGTTGACAAGTGTTAACTGATAAAACTTGAAAATAATTCACTACAGTGATGATAGTACATTTTCACATATACTATACACTTTTATAAGATGAGCATTATAATTGTAAATAACACATTTGTGTGACATGACAACATTTTTATGTAGTTTTAAATGTCAAGACAATTTTTGGTTGAAATGTGTGTTTATTTTTTATACCTAAAGTTCTTTAATATATATGCCATTATTTTTTATAAATTTGGATTTAATAATTTAATAATTTCTGTTCTGATCTAATTTAATTTTATGCAGAACTCATATTTTACAATATAAAATAATTAAAAGCAGGGATCCAGCAACCAACCCATAAGTGAAAGAAAGTCCCAGGACAAGTTGAGGTAGGCAACAGATCTTTTGACTTTACAGGACACCTGGAGATTGCAGGGGTTAGTAAGGAAGCAGAGATGATGTGGTGTAGGGTCAGGCTAAAGAATGACTATGGGCTTGATCACATTTCTTTAGAATAATGTATTTAATGATTTATATACAACATCCCTATAGACCTAAAGGGTGATTTCCTGTTGAAAACCATTAGATACCTTTTTCTAAATAATTGTGATCGACCCCTATGTTAGATAATCCATTCAGAGGATATCTTGAGGTATTTTTTAGTTAAGATGTTTAGCATTATAGTTAATCCATTCAATGTAAACCCATCTCCAGGCACATCTTGTGCATCAAAAGAAACATAATAATTGGCATCAATTTTAAATGCGAAGGGATTATGTTTTGCATTAATTGGTTGCATTCCAATCCATCAAAATTCCTTTGCAAAGTCACATACAAGACAAGATTGTGACAATATATTGCGCTGTATGCTGAATAGCTGCATGATAGTAATATGCAAAAGTTATATGTTATGTCCAAATTTATATGGTATTGTATTGACAGTGTCACCATATAACAGGCATCATAAAGCTGCTTTCAAACAATCTAGATTCATTTTCATATGTATGGGTGAGATTGCTTAATATCAAACACAATTCTTCACCCTTTACCAAGAAAGTAATTCCACTTTTGCAGGTTAAATAATTCACTAACCAATACTCCGCTCTTTGCTCTCTCCATAACAGCCTTCAGACAGATCTCCAAGCATAACTTTGCCCGTATGGGCGTCTTCATGGCTTCCCCACATGGGACGCACCTGTGGTGGTGAGTGATGATGTATCTATTGGGCATCGGAGCTACCTGATGACTCCCTATAATGCAAATTGCATGCTACAAAAAATCCAAACAGATAAAGAGACATTGCTCTATGTATAAAATGTAGCTTTTATTTAGTCCAGTAAAAAAGTAAACAGTAAAAAGTTGGGATAAGCTGCCAGCCAGCCCCTACTAGAATCCTTTGCGCTTCATGCCTGTTACAGCACTTCCTTTGCAAAGTACCTTGCATGACTTTTACTAGTTGTTTAAAAAAATAGGTATTTTATTTATTTAGCGCTGTGGAATCTCTTGGCCCAATATCCCATAACTGATAATAATATTTATATAGTATTGAATTTGTAATCTATCGGGAAATAGTTTTCAAACAGATTTTGGGACTATTGAGTCAGGTCGCAGCATATTTTACTGCTCACATGCATTGTTTTCAAGCCTAGAGTGCGCTAACATATAGAATTTGGATAGCTTGGCCACACTAAATCCCTAACATAGCAGACTTCATTGAAGCTCACTGAAAAACTCAAGACCTGGCTACCACTCAAAGAGCTCCATGTATTAAATGGTGTGCGGACAGCTTCTTAACTTGATAAGCTGTCTGTGCGCCTTTGCTGCATATCGGCAGTGGATCTGTTCATCAGCCTGTATGCATCATTACACACTCTGCTTAGTTCGTAATGCCTGCCCCTTCACTTGTGCAACCAATCGTACAAGAGAAGGGAATGTCAGTCATTGAGAGTGAGCAAGCTCTCTATGATTTCTCTTTGCCACTTCAGAGATGGGGAATAGTGTAATGCAAGCGCTCAATCAAACACACTGGGAACAAGTCAAGGGTGCCCAGACTTATATAATCCCTAGACATATACAAAACATGGAAGGGGACTGCACTCTCAAACTGGACTGGGTACAGCTGAGTGCTTGTAAGTGAGTGCTGGACTTTCTCTGTGTGTTGTATTAATTTGTTTTGTAATTTTCCCTATGAGCATTGCACCCAGACTTGTATGGGGTTGACTGCTGTGGACTCTGGGGATAGCACAGCTACCTGGCTGTGAGTGCTATTGAGCACCCAGGGCTGTGCATGTTTGCAGGGTCACAGGATGTCTGAGAGTGCAGTCCCCTTCCATGTTTTGTATATGTCTAGGGAGATTACATAAGTATGTGCACCCTTGACTTGTTCCCAGTTTGTTTGATTGAGAGCTTGCATTGTATGGCTGCATTTGGGTCCCAGGTTTTGGGAGAGACCTTGACGTGGTACTTGGGCTTATCCCATTTGGCCAGATGTGGTAACTTACTCTTCCAGTTTTGCTTTCAATCTTAGCTGAGTGCTTGTAAGTGAGTGCTGGACTTTCTCTGTGTGTTGTGTGTGTATATATATATATATATGTGTGTGTGTGTGTGTTTGTATGTGTGTATGCATATATGTTTATATATATTTTTGTGATGTGCATACATACATAGATACATACACATACAGTACATATGTACACACACATACACTTACATACACATTTATACATACGCATAATTTCGTATATCCTGTAGTTTGTGCAAGGTCAGGGGTTTCTTTGACAATGATGTTATAAGATGTCATACATAAGTAGATTTGTTTTTTTGTTTGTATGTAAATGATTTTAATATTGATTTTCTAAAAACATTTTCTCATCAAATAAAGTTTAATATTGTCAGTTTATTTAAAATTAGTCTAAAGAACTTTATAATAAGAAAATCAACATTCAACTTTATTGTTCTTTAATGTTCTACAGAATTTTACTATATTAAGAATAAGAATAATGTTATTGTGATTATTATTGTTTATAGTTAGCAGTAGCAGTAGTAGTAAAATACTTTACCCATCCAGTATTATTTTCATGTTCCTCAGTTCTAATACATTGAATTTCAATAAATACCAGAGCTAAAAATAAATGTTTTTTAAGCCTTTGTAATGTTCAATTTTAAGCATTGGTATCATTTGCAGAATTAAATAAAATGGGAGACTTCAGCTTTGTATTTTATTTGTTTTGCAAGGGACGCTAATGCATTGGCACTCATTAAAATCCCATTAATATTCAAATTATTATTTTTTTATTTTGCAGTACAAGGTCATCATGTTTGCACTTTGTAAGTTCATTTTCAAGTTAAGGGATCAACATGGACACTATTAGAATGAAAGTTCTAATTAAAAATCATAATTGCTTTATTGCCTAGTGGAATTAAGCAATTAATTCACTTTGAATGTCTGCATTTAATGTAAAGATAAATCTTAACACACCATTCAATAATTGTATTGCCTGCTGCCCTCAACAATGTTGTATCTGCCTGTGTTTATGATTATATTTATATTTACTTATAATTTCATTTTATATAGTTAAAAATACAATGATAAACAAAGTGTGGTCTATATAATAAGAGCTATTTAAACATTTACTTATGTTAAGAAAAAAATAATTTCTCATCTGCAATAAACACTGTGTGTTAAATTGACATAAAATGCTCTTATGTGCTACAGCATTTTATTATTGTTTCATGCATATAACTATTAGCTAGATTACGAGTTTTGCGTTATGAGTGAAAAAGCATCGTTATGCTTCATAACGATGCTTTTTCACTAATGCTGCTATTACAAGTCTTGTCAGAATAGCTGTACCGCACACCTTTTTGGCCGTCACGCAACGTCAGTACCGCACTTTAAGAAAAGTCCTTTTTCAATGGGACTCCATTAGCGCCAGTATTACGAGTTTTGCTGTGAGGCCAAAAAGTGAGCGGTACAGCCTAAAATGACAAGATCCGTACCGCCATCTAAAGTCAGTAGTTATGAGTTTTTTGCTACAAAGCTGTACCATAAAACTCATAACTAAACTGTCACAAAGTACACTAACACCCATTAACCCCTAAACCGAGGCCCTCCCACATCGCAAACACTATAATACATTTATTAACCCCTAATCTGCCTCTCCGGACATCGCCGCCACTTCAAAAATTTATTAACCCCTATTCCGCCGCTTCCAGACATTGTCGCCACGTTTTGCAGCGTCTTGCAGCGGATCCTTTTGCTTGATTCTATCTACCCCAGAAGATGACATGTTATGCAAGGAGGAGCGGAGCGTGAAAAAGACAGGTACCTATGTGAACTATAATCCATTACTTACTTGGTTTGGCAATACGGCTTACCTTACCTGTGAAAAAGACGCGGAGATGTTCAGCTCCCCCTCGTAATAAGCTCTAACGGAATACATGGATGTGATGAGCAGGGGTTTAGATTTGATTCGCCTGGCTTTGAGAATAACTGGGGACTATCTTTCTCCCTTTGGATTACAAATTATATGTACTTATCTTGAATGACATTCATTCTTAAATCTCTGGTGCACCAGACTAACTCTCAGCCAGTGTGCTCTTACATGTGCTATTATGGGATCCCCTGTATGAATGTGATTTGCATGATTGGATGTATGATTACCATTTTATTAGTAAACATTTTCTAAATTTGACTTTTTGAATCTCTAGAGTGCTTTTTTACTAGACAGTTGTGCTGATTTTGCCTAGACTTTTAGAAACTCCGTATTGTGGGGTTACTACTCTCTTTCCTATATTATTATATATCTACTTTTCTAGGAAGCACCTGTACACTTTTACACTGTTTATTAGAGTGCTACTCGACCGTTTGTTGTTAGGGTTACGTTATGGTTAGGTTTAGGGGTTAATATATTTATCTAGTGCTAGTGATGTTGTAGGCCAGAGGTTTAGGGGTTAAAAACTTTAGTATAGTGGCGGCGACATTGGGGACGGCAGATTAGGGGTTAATAAATGTAACGTAGGTGGCGGCGATGTTAGGGGCAGCAGATTAGGGGTTAATAACATTATGTAGGTGGCGGCGATGTTGGGGGCAGCAGATTAGGGGTTAATAACTGTAATGTAGGTGGCAGCGATGTTAGGGGCAGCAGATTAGGGATGTTAAGATGTGGTTTTTATGTTAGGGTGTTTGGTTTAAACATAACTTTTTCTTTCCCTATAGACATCAATGGGGCTGCATTCCGGAGATTTTGTTTCCTTGATCGCAGGTGTTAGGCTTTTTTTTGCCGGCTCTCCCCATTGATGTCTATGGGGAAATCGAGCACGTCAAAGCAGCGCTTGTATTTGGGTGAACCATGGAGCTCAACGCCACCATATTGCCCGCACAAGCCTGCTTTTTGTAAACTTATACTAGCAGTGCTATATGGAGGTTAAATACAGCCACTTTTTTGGCGGTCGTTAATTTCCCTATATCGCTCAAAACTCGTAATCTGGCTGTATGTGTTTAATCTCTACTTATGGGGTTAAACACATAGTTAAAGGTCTATTACAATCCTAAAATTACAAACTCTAATTCATTATAGCAGGTCATTTTTCCACAACCAACCCTACAATTATATGTTTTTAACCCTGATAAAGGGGTTTTTAAAGTACTTTTTAGGAGCCGCAGAGAACTGCAGATACAGCCAGTGAGACAAAGAAAAGTAGTTATTGCACACCTGGATCATTCAAAAGCTAAGCACAGGCAGTTAACATAGGCTTGCAGGGCTGTTAGTGCAGTGCAGTACACTGCAGAGAATAAGAGCATGTGATGTTTGCATTATAATGGTCCTTTAAAGTCAGCTCTAGAGCAGCAAAGCACTACTGGGTCTTACAGGAACACAGCTGGTAACACCAGTAACAAAACTGCAGCTACTTAACAAGTGTTTCAGGCCCCCTTGTGGTGAGCGTGAATTGCTAAGGCCCCTGAATCTGTATCGGCAGCATAATTAAAGGTGCTCATTGCCTCAACATGATCCTGCTACTATTCAGCTTCATCATGTTGCTTGTTTTTCTAACAAAATTTACATCTTTAGGGTATAACTATGATGGGACAATAATGACGTGTTAGCACTGGAGCTAGCTTTGACAGAGTGGAAACATTTTTTTGGAAGAAACCCAGGCAACCATCTTAGTACTACTTTCCATTTAGGTGGTAAAGTTTGGAAACTGGTGATAAAAACATTTAGCTCTATTAAAGTCTATAGAGAATTTTTATGTTACCAACAGTTTCCAAATTTTACCACCTCAATGAAAACTAGACCTTAGTCTATACAGATCATAAAAATCTATCTGCTTACTGTGTAAATACTAAGGTCCATAATTGGCACCAGCATTTATCATTGCACAAGCAATTGCTTGTTAATAATTCTAGATGAGTAAGTCTTGAATGTTTTGCATTTATAATCTGCTGCTTCTTAACTTGCAGATGCAGGCTCAAAATAGCACGTTTGTACTGCAAGAGCTCTGAAGTTGCATTTGCAGCTTGATTAATTGAACTAGAAAGAAGATGCACGGTCTACGCAGTTTTTAACAGATGATTACTCCTATATATTACTCATACATTACTAATAGCTTTTCTAATCAATCAAGAACATCAAACTTGTTTCTGTAGATGGCCATTACGAGTTTGATAACACCAAAATAATGTATTCTAGGGGTCATGGTCATCAGTTACAATAATTGTTGGACTAGAGGAGCTACACTAAGCAATTTTGGGTTCCTTCCTGAGACGTTCAGGCATCACCCAAGCCTTTCATTTTGTACTCCCAAATGACTTGACTAATGAGAATGCTTCAGTGGGAGCTGCTATATTTCCCTGTAAAAAGTATTAAGAGGGATATTGTGATATTAGAGTAATACCACAAATCCCCTATAGGAGGCGCTAATGACTCAGGGCAGAAAATAGTACTGAAATACAATCAAAAAACCCCTTTGGTGATACCAAAAATGTAAAAAAACCTATAAAACAATATATAGAAAATAAATGGTAAAATCTGTAAAATGTAAAATATAAAACATAAAATATAATGATAGAATAAAAAATATATATATGAGAATACAGACGTATCAATAGGTGAAATGGGAAAGATCCCAACTGAAGTCCAAATAAGTCCAAATAAATGGAAGTAGAAATAGAAGGCAGCTCTCGGTCTTCACCCAAACGATGGTGTATCTTCAAAAAGAGGTTTCACTGCAAGGAAAACAGAAACAGAGGCGCCACATGTGTAGATCAATCAAAACAGACAATATCCAAGTTAGATGAGATACAGGATACTCACAAACGTGAAGGCACTCTCTTGTGCCTGTAGGAGCGGGCTGGTATTTATACAGCAAACCAGCTAGCTGTACCAAGGGAAGGATTACTGTTGCGAGGATATCCTGACGGGGATCCCTTGGTACAGCTAGCTGGTTTGCTGTATAAATACCAGCCCGCTCCTACAGGCACAAGAGAGTGCCTTCACGTTTGTGAGTATCCTGTATCTCATCTAACTTGGATATTGTCTGTTTTGATTGATCTACACATGTGGCGCCTCTGTTTCTGTTTTCCTTGCAGTGAAACCTATATTTCCCTGTAGCATGATGATGATTGTTTATGTCAGAATATGACAATTGTCAAGTTTGACAAATTAGTTAGAATATATAAAAAAAAAAACAAAATCTGCCTTTAAAAGCCAGATTATGAATGGAGCGCTAACAGTTACAGGGTTTATCGTGAGTATTTGTGCTTGTCAGATTTACCACTGGTATTGCAAGTTGAAAGTAAATGCACTTGAGTGTAAACGCAATACTACATTGATTACCGTGTTCTCAGAGCTCTGGTTAACTGTTTTGCAAAACTAAAAAGTCTCACAAAACACATCAAAACTTAATTACAAAATACACTTCCAATCATAATATTAAACATTATTCAAAAGAAATATTGCACACAAAAGTTAAGTTAAGGGCTCAAAGATATGAGGTCTCAGATGTTATGAATAATAGACAGGCAAGGGGCTTTAATATAGACATACCTACATATTCATGTCTAAAGATACATATGTTTATATGTGTGCACATGTGCATTTATGTATTTAAATGTGTATATATGTATTTACAGACATATACACATATAAACACATAGATACATATGTACACATATATAGACATGTATAGAAGAGCATTGGAGCCATTTGCAGATAAGTAGATGAAGACATGTAAAAGCATATTTATGCAATATTCCCATTTTATAAAGTGTCTAACTGTGTTTGAACTGTAAAGATGTCACATTCCAAAGTTCTGCACATAGTAGAATATGTTCTAAGTATTTTAAATATATATATATATATATATATATATAATACGTATAATTTTTTATATCTATAACTATATATAATTATATAGATATATAGGAAAAAATATATATTGTACGGAAATACCATAATATATGTAGTAATATGAATTTAAGAACAAATAGAACATATTCTTTTATGTGAAGAGCATTGGAATGTGAAATATTCATATTTTCATGTCCGGTTAGCGCAAATCAGAATATGCAATCAGGGTTTGCGCGCGATTTGGGTGTTAGTTTTTCCCCCACTTTTTTGCTTCATTGACTTCTATGGGGAAATACATGAACGCGCACGCGATATTCTATGTTAATCTTTTTGCGCTCGTCGGGTTAGCTCGAGAGTGAAAACAGTTTACTTTCAATTCATACTAGTGCAACTCAATGTACACAAAAAGCTTACATCTAGCACAGTTAATGCTCGAGCAGGAGCGTTAAATAGAACTCCACTTGTAATCTGGCCCAATGTGTATTAAACTGCACTTTCCTAGGGTTTGTATATGTTGATCTGATATATTGTTGTAGAACTAGTGCCTCATTTCCTGACTACTCACTGCTTTCTAAATGCCTGACAGTATTTGGCTCTCCTGTTGCTGAACCTTTTGCTCTATAATAATTGAAAGATCTCCAGTGCTTGACCCTTTTCTTGAACTAACCCTGATATCAGATTCTGCCTCTACCAAATTATTTATTGAACTCACCTCCTGTGCTTGATCCTTGGCCTGAAATGACACTGTGGATTGGATCCTGTCTATGTTTTTTTGCTGTTTGGACTGACTCTAAGTAATCAATTTTTTAACATTACTGACTCAGCTTCCTCTTTGCCGACCTTCTCAGCTGAGCATTATCTACAATAAAGGTTATATATAAGGTTTTTAATTTCTTAAGCTGAATAATCGGGGGTACAAGGCCTTATTGGCCCTGAAGTGTCTGAGACCCTTAAGCCTGCTGTTGTTATTGGACAGGCTTGGCACTATAAGCATTAGGGCATTTAACTCTTCTTATACATGTAATACTATTTATATGAAACAGCCCGTTTTGTCAGTCAAATATGGTATGAAAGCAGTAGTTGTTGGGGGGGGGGGGGCATTTTAAAGATGAAAAAAAATTATAAGAGATTTTTTAAAAAACTGAGCTAGTCGTATAAATTATCTTGATGTGATTTAAAAAAAGTTCTAAACTGAACATAAAAAGTCACGTGGGCTGTCAACTATATAGCATGCAAATTGCTTACCAGCTCTATATTTAATTCCAAAATGTGTATTTACTTTATTCTAAGAAACTTAGTTTATTACCATACATTTTGAATAGCTTAATAACAAATGTTATCAATAAAAATGCCAAATAGACTAAATGGAACATTTTGTACAAATAAAAATGAATAAACTTTTGAATCATAATTACATTTACCCCTATGTTCTCTAAAATATAATTTCTTACTCCTTATTTTTACCTGAATAGCACAGATAATTAATGCGTAAAGGTACTCACATTTAAATATTCAGACCCATTTATTATGATTGTAAAACTGTAGTGCTTACCCTAAAAGAAAATTGAGATATTTACTGGTTTGCCACCTGAAATTATACCTAAAAATAATACCTGACAAGTGCTTCATACATTCACATACTCAGTAATCGTTCATATTATAGAACAATCTTGTTAGCAAATAGTCATGCTTTTTGCTGATTGATATGGCGTTATATATAAATAATGGCATATTATGACTAGGACTCTTTGAAAATGATTATACTGGACAAACCAACATGAAAGTGTAATTATATAACAGAAATTAGAACAAGACAGCCTTTGAAATCAAAATGCAAATACCACATTGCTGTCACTACTGGGACAGCATGTGACTGAAATATAATTAAAGTTAACCTTTATCTGAATGCTTATTAACTTATTTTAGAATCTGTCAAAAACTAACTCATTAGGCATAAAGATTCATTCCATCTACATAATGAAAATGTTTATCCATGCAAAATCCAAAATTAGAAAAAATTTAATTAACCCTCAAAAGATGCCATATTCATCTTTGTCATAAGTATAAGCTTATACAAAATAATATGACTTAAATGAGAGACAAAGATTTATAGCATAAAATTATTTCCTAAAAGGTAATTTTGATAGAATTCTTTAATCATTTATTTTTTTTAAAATATATTTACATTTATGTATTTTAAGAATTGTAATTATTTTTAAAGATTGCCATGTAAAAAATAAACATAGTTAAAACAACGAAAGCAGCTAAAAATAAAACTCTATAAAACAATAAATAATAATAAATCTCTTAGTTAAATAAGATTAAAATGTAAAAAGAAACTCTAAGAAATAGTTGAGAAAAGTGCTGTTGGTCAATATCAAATTTAGAAATTTGACAGTCCCAAATTAGGATATTTAATCTGCTTTTGACCCCCCTCCCCCGCCAAGGAAACAAGAAAAAGTTTGTCCTAGCAGCCTTTTTATTCAGTAGTTTTCAATTTCAGTAATTTTGTCCACTTTTCTTCCTTGTGACCTTTAGAATGCCAAACAGTATATAATAAACATTATAAAATGTTATTTCTATTTTCATAACCTAATAGCTGCAATAAAATCCAGCTATTGTGCACAAATGCTTCTCCTTCTGCCCCATTATTCGGTGGTCTTAAACTTAGTTACATTCGGTCAAGGCTTACTGAAATGGAGTCTGACAGGGAAGCTTTATGGGAGAGCTAAGCCTATGGTACTATGTGATGATGGAGCCTGGGGCTGCGCTAAGACGATTATGTTTAGCGAGCTGGTGAGTACAGAGTGAGCTGTAGTTTTTTGTTTGCTGAGATCATTTATGGCGGGATGCACTAAGGACAGCGCATTTGACCTGCAGACTTCTACAATTGAGAGGAACTGTTTCAAGTAAAAGGGATTACTAGGGGTTTTGGTTCCACTGTGGTGGGAGGGTGTGATAGTTAGAGATTAATAGTGGTAGGGGTTTGGTGGTTGAATAGATAGTAAACAACTTGTAATTACAATTTTTTTTGTCATCTTGCTACAAAATAACATATAAGCCCAGTCTAAGCATAATGAAAGTACCCTGCATGGCGCTTTTTATCCATGCACTCTTACAGCCCTAGAATACTACTGCAACAGGCAAAAAACAGGGTACATCACTGTCATTAAGGGTATATTAAAAAAAAAAAATTCTGCTGCAATCTCTTTTCAATAGCCTAACTGCTCCTTACACTTGCCTTGTTTGGATGAACTAATCAGGGCTTTAGTATGCAAATAAGAAGGCTAGCCACAGTCACAGTATTAGTAAAGAATGAACTGTTTGGCAATTAGTTAAAGCTATAGTAATTAGGGTAAGCAATACAGCCTTGAAAAGTCAGCAGGGCTCCATGTAGAAATCATGACAATGCAGTCTCTCACCCTCTTAAGAAAAATATAGTTGACAAATCAATACTAAGGGCCCGATGATCTAAAGGTCTCTGGGCTGGTGAGATTATTAAAAAATGCTCTCTAGTACTTCTGTTTCCCTGGTGGATTTGGTGGAACAATCTTAAATCCTTTTTTAGCCTAAAAATTGGGGCGTGTACTGCATTTTCTATAGCAGGAGATGCATACATTCAAAATTGCACAATAAAATTTGTATTTTAAAAGTCTTACAGAACAAATTTATTTAACCATTCACATAAAAATATGCATGATAATTTGTATTGTTAAGTTGCCTCAAAAATTGTAACAAAATTCTTTACCATAAATCGTATTTTATAAAAAACACAAAGGGGTCAATTTATCAAATTTTCAACTGTGAATACACTGTAATTTCATATCAAATTAAGTGCAAAATTGATATACTGAAGTTAACAATGCCTCAACATAGTCAAATGTACGCTCCAGCGAGATTAGTTTGATGCAAATCGATGCTCAGGTTATTTGAGGGTACTAATGGTAATCTACCTTTACATACGACTCTATTCGAACAAATACAAATTTATGAAACATTCAACTGGTACGTTCAAGTCTCGATTGGCGCAGAGAGCATAAGAGTGCACAGAGTATTTCTCCCAAGAATTGGTCATTAATGCCTTTAGTGATAGAGAGATTATTAGGAGCATCTGTCTCAATAGGAATTCCATAAAGAGACTGTATGATGAAATCAAAGACTCCCTAGAGCACCTTACAGCATGGATAAGGACAATACCTGGTATGGTCAAACTCCTTTCTGTTCTTAATTTTCTGGCTACGGGATCTTTACAGTTGGTCAACAGAATAGTGATTGGGATGATTCAGCCAACTCTCTCAAGGCATCTAAAGACTACTTTGAATGCCTTACTCCAACTTCTTACACGCTATGTGTGTTTCCCCAATACACCTGAGGAATGGCATACTTTAACAGTCATGATTTCCAGGATCAACCCATGACTCTTTTATTCTAAGAAATTCAGCTATTTATGACAAGTTCTAAGAGTGAGAAATGCCAGAGGGTATTATTCTAGGTAAATGTCTCATAAATATTTATATATGTATTGTATAATATTCCATTAATCATTTTGCTAATATAAATTGTATATTTATTGCATTCAGGAGATCCTGGCTATTCATGCTTTTCATGGTTGTTTACATCAGTCAGATTCCAGTGTTTAGATAACTCAGGTGGAATTATGCAATATGCCCCAGAGAAGGTTGCCAAGATATTATTAATTTGTTGTATGCTGCACAATATAGCAATTAGAATACCAAATATTGAAAATTTGATTTTAGATTTGGCAGAGTATGAAGAAAATGATGCAAGGGGACTGCAAGCTAGAGCTGAGTATATTACGGCATTTACATGTACAATTATTTTTCTGCTACAGAGGTTTCTGGATAACATTTTATAAATTAAATATTTAATTTGAACTTATACAAATGTTTTGGTTTAATGGAACCCCCCCCCCCTATAACTGGGTACAGTGTAGCGACTCTTTACATTAGGGTGATATCCAAAACCTCTAAAATCAAGCTAAAATAATAAAAGTAAAGAAGCGCCAGTTACAACAGTCAGCTGTACAGGTAGAATATATTATAGATCTAAAAAAACTGTGATACTATATATTTAGAGTTAAAATTCAACATACAATCTTTAATATGCACAATAAAACTGAAAATATATATATTATAAACCCCCGGTGGGAAGAGAAAATACAAACAGTATTGCGTACACTATAACACACTAAAAAATAGTTAAAAAGTAAAATGACCAAATATAAACAGAGGGATAAACAGCTCAGGAATAAAGTATCCAGTAAGATGGTGCTTTCCCCAGATAAGATACAGCATAGCGGGTAAGCTGCTGAATAAAGCACAAAGTTTGACTCTGTCCGTGTTATATACAAGTGTTCAATCTGAACAGAAAAGGAGGAGTTTTACTCTCTGGAAGTATATTCCACTGGGTGTTAGATGATCCTCACTGGATAATATCCAATAGTTTATAAGCTAGTTTTTGTGAACTAGAAGCATAGGGATCAGTCTGTTTCTAGTAATGGGTAGAAGATACTTGTGCGGTGCAATTTTAGCAGGTGTGCTAGATATGTAAAAGTGGGAACTCAACGAAATACGAAATTTCACTATTTCTCCGCCTATACCTTCCAAGTTCTTGGTCCTGTTCACCGCCGCACCACTCAGCGTTTTCCCCTTCCAGTGAAAGAGGGCACTTCCGTGAAAACCAGGTCATGTGATGTGTTTTAGACCAATATAGAGGGTGGATTATCAGCTGTTAGGTTCCCTTCAAAAATTCTTAAATCCATTGTTTCTCAGAGCGCTCTGATGAAGAAAGCACAACCGTTGCAGGCTAATCCTTATTTTTCATCAACATCTTTCAGCTTTTGACAGCTTTTTTCAAAATGAATTATCTGAGTCTGCTAGCGTCCTCCTCTCTTTCGATTAATTGAAATTTAAAGTGATAGTTCACTGGGTCTTAGATATGTATTAGGCATATATCTTTCACAGTGGTATCCTTTGGACCATACATTGTATAATAGTAGAAGTCATATCCCTTGAGACATATTGGGTGAATGTATTTAAAAACTTGTAAATTAAAGAATATATTTATCTTTAACTGGTTAGGCATCTCCGCATGCACATAAGCAATAAACATTATAAAAAAAATTCTAAAATATAATAGTGATACATAAGAAAATATAAAGTATACAAGTGTACAAGTGAATATTTAATGTATCGTGTTTTTATACAGGTATATGAAAAATATTACATAATGCATTCATATATTTATAATAAATAACATCTTAATAGTTAGTGAAGACTCTTGAATATTCATATTGTAGAAAAAATTGAATTACCTAAATATTATTTAAAGTGTATAAGTGTAAGTGAATATTAAAAGATAGTTTATATGTGAATAAATTATTGGTTTTGTGTTTAATAAATGTAGACTATATATATAGATTTCTTAGGGGAATTTTAGAAACAAGTGATCTAATAAAAATAAAAATATATAGCTTAAGTGAATGTTTAAAAACTCCTGATGTTCATTTTGTACTCAGCTAAGGTCCTTAAATTTAGTTGATTTACTGTTGTTTTTTTAAAATATCTACTGGTTTTGAAACCAAATTATTTTTTTATAAAAAAAAAGTTTAGATCAAGTCTCACATTAAGACCCATTGGTTCAAGAGTTTAAAAAGTCAATAGCTAGAACAATGAATAGAGATGATCTCCTAAGAGAAAAGCATGAAACTATTAAGGTTGATAAAAAAGCAGTCTAGAGATACCATTTATCACTGATTACAGTATACATCATGATAAAATAAGACAAATTTTAAAAAAAAAACCTGGCATCTCCTTCAGAGGGATCCCATTATAGGTGAACTCTTGGAAGTTGAACCAAAAACCATTTTTAAAAAAGCAAAAAAAAATAAAAAGCATTCTGGCGCCTAGCATTTTAAAGAACAAGAAAGGAAAAGCTGTGATGTAAATCTTGAAGGGAAATATTAAAAGGGTTCTTTCCTTGCATTAACTGCAAAGCCAGCAAACACAGCAACACAACTAAGTATGTAATATCGAGTGTAAAGGGAATTTGAGATCAGAGACATTATTAGGTGCACTGATAAGAATTTAGTCTACCTCATACAATGCCCATGTCTAAAACAATATTTAGGGGTGACCTTACACCCAT
This sequence comes from Bombina bombina, assembly GCF_027579735.1. Lineage (NCBI taxonomy): Eukaryota > Metazoa > Chordata > Amphibia > Anura > Bombinatoridae > Bombina > Bombina bombina. The sequence goes on from NW_026510740.1 coordinate 39,580, forward strand.
TGAGAGATAGGATACAAGAGCATCTATTAAACATTGAACATAGGTTTGGGGACACATCCTCTTGAGACATTTTAAAAAGGCACATAAACAAAATACAAAATGAATGAAATACTGGGGCATAAAGAAGATAAATAATAATTGGAGAGGAGGTGATATAAATAACAGACTACTTAGATGTGAAGCTGAAACATATTTATACTTTTAAAACCCTTGAACCAATGGGTCTATTCATTGTTCTAGCTATTGACTTTTTAAACTCTTGAACCAATGGGTCTTAATGTGAGACTTGATCTAAAGTTTTTTTTATAAAAAAAAATTGGTTTCAAAACCAGTAGATATTTAAAAAAAAAACAACAGTAAATCAACTAAATTTAAGGACCTTAGCTGAGTACAAAATGAACATCAGGAGTTTTTAAGCATTCACTTAAGCTATATATTTTTATTTTTATTAGTTTCCTTGTTTCTAAAATTCACCTTAGAAATCCATTTATAGTCTACATATATTAGACACAAAACCAATTTTATTCATATATAAAACTATCTTTTAATATTCACTTACACTTAGACACTTTAAATAATATTTAGGTAATTCCATTTTTTCTACAATATGAATATTCATGAGTCTTCACTAACTATTAAGACTTTATTTATTATTAATATATTATTGTACTTTATAAATTGTATATATACCTGTATAAAACCACAATAAATGAGATATTCACTTGTACACTTGTATACTTTATATTTTCTTATGTATCACTATTATATTTTAGACATTTTTTTTAGAATGTTTATCACTTATGTGCATGCGGAGATGCCTATCCAGTTAAAGATAAATATATTCTTTAATTGACAAGTTTTTAAATACGTTCACCCAATATATCTCAAATGCTAATATACTGACGGCTAGATTACGAGTTTTGCGTTATGAGTCTAACGCTGCTTTTTTCCTACCACTGGTATTATGAGTCTTGGAGGTACAGCTGTACTGCACACTTTTTTGGCAGTCACGCAACGTAACTTCCGCTCCTTTTAAAAAATCCTTTTTCAATGGGACTTCCACAGCGCCGGTATTACGAGTTTGCCTGTCCGGCCAAAAAGTGAGCGGTACAGCCTATAACTACAAGATCTGTACCATCATCTGAAAGTCAATAGTTATGGGTTTTACGTTACAAAGCTGTACCATAAAACTCATAACTAAAGTGTTACAAAGTACATTAACACCCATAAACTACCTATTAACCCCTAAACCGAAGCCCTCCCGCATCGCAAACACTAAAATTATTAACCCCTAATCTGCCGCTCTGACACTTTGCCGCCTTTATAATAAACATATTAACCCCTAAACCGTCGCACTCCCACATAGTAAAAACTAGTTAAATATTATTAGCCCCTAATCTACTGCCACCAATGTTGTTGCCACCTACATACACTTATTAACCCCTAATCTGTTGTCCCTAACATCGCCGCAACCTACATTACTGTTATTAACCCCAAATCTGCTGCCCCCAAAATCGATGCCAGCTAACTACACTTATTAACCCCTAATCTGCTGCCCCCAATGTCGCCGCCACTATACTAAAGTTATTAACCCCTAAACCTAACCCTAAGTCTAAGCTTAACCCTAACATAACCCTAACCCTAACACCCACTAACTTTAACATAATTAAAATAATTCCAAATAAAAATTACAATTAATACCTAAATAATTCCTATTTAAATCTAAATAAATACTTACCTGTAAAATAAAATCTAAGCTAGCTACAATATAACTGATAATTATATTGTATCTTGCTTATGTTTTTTTTTTTATTTCACTGGTAACTTTGTATTTATTTTAACTAGGTAGATTAGTTATTAAATAGTTAATAACTATTTAATAACTAATCTACCTAGTTAAAATAAATACAAAGTTACCTGTAAAATAAAACCTAACTTGTGTTACACTAAAACCATTACACTAAAATTAAATAAGTGAAATTAAAAAAAACATTTATCTAAATTACAAAAAATAATAAACACTAAATTACACAAAATAAAAAAGGAATTATCAAATATTTAAACTAATTACACCTATTCTAATAGCCCTATCAAAATAAAAAAGCCCCCCCCAAAAAAAAAAAAACCCTAGACTACACTTAACTGCCAATGGCCCTTAAAAGGGCCTTTTTGCGGGGCATTGCCCCAAAGAAATCAGCTCTTTTACCTGTAGCAAAAAATACAAAGAACCCCACAATAGTAAAACCCACCACCACACAACCAACCCCCTCAAATTAAACCTACCTAAAAAAACCTAAGCTCCCCATCGCCCTGAAAAGGGCATTTGGATGGGCATTGCCCTTAAAAGGGCATTTAGCTCTTTTACATTGCCCAAAGTCCCTTATCTAAAAATAAAACCCACCTAATAAACCCTTAATAGAACCTAACACTAACCCCCGAAGATCCACTTACAGTTTTTGAAGACCGGACATCCATCCTCATCCAGCCAGGAGAAGTCTTCATCCAAGTGGCATGAAGTCCTCAACAAAGCCAGGAGAAGTCTTCATCCAAGCGGCAAGAAGTGGTCCTCCAGACGGGCAGAAGTCTTCATCCAGACGGCATCTTCTATCTTCATCCTTCCGACTCGGAGCGGCTCCATCTTCAAGACATATGGCGCAGAGCATCCTCTTCTTTCACTGGCTATTGAAGAATGAAGATTCCTTTAAATGACGTCATCCAAGATGTCATACCTTGAATTTTGATTGGCTGATAGAATTCTATCAGTTCTTAATATCCAGAATAAGGTATATGTGACCAGAACTGTGGGGTGCATACTGAAGAATGTAGCAGTGAAATCAGCTGACAGTTCTAGACCTAGGAAAGTTAAAAGGAGCTCAGCGCCCAACATTACAGACACAGTAAATAAATGCGAAATGTCACTATTTCTCCGCCTATACCTTCCAAGTTCTTGGTCCTGTTCACCGCCGCACCACTCAGCGTTTTCCCATTCCAGTGAAAGAGGACACTTCCGTGAAAACCAGGTCACGTGATGTGTTTTAGACCAATAGAGAGGGCGGATTATCAGCTGTTAGGTTCCCTTCAAAAATTCTTAAATCCATTGTTTCTCAGAGCGCTCTGATGAAGAAAGCACAACCGTTGCAGGCTAATCCTTATTTTTCATCAACATCTTTCAGCTTTTGACAGCTTTTTTCAAAATGAATTATCTGAGTCTGCTAGCGTCCTCCTCTCTTTCGATTAATTGAAATTTAAAGTGATAGTTCACTGGGTCTTAGATATGTATTAGGCATATATCTTTCACAGTGGTATCCTTTGGACCATACATTGTATAATAGTAGAAGTCATATCCCTCGAGACATATTGGGTGAATGTATTTAAAAACTTGTAAATTAAAGAATATATTTATCTTTAACTGGTTAGGCATCTCCGCATGCACATAAGCAATAAACATTATAAAAAAAAAATCTAAAATATAATAGTGATACATAAGAAAATATAAAGTATACAAGTGTACAAGTGAGTATTTAATGTATCATGTTTTTATACAGGTATATGAAAAATATTATATAATGCATTCATATATTTATAATAAATAACATCTTAATAGTTAGTGAAGACTCTTGAATATTCATATTGTAGAAAAAATGGAATTACCTAAATTTATTTAAAGTGTATAAGTGTAAGTGAATATTAAAAGATAGTTTATATGTGAATAAATTATTGGTTTTGTGTCTAATAAATGTACACTATATATAGATTTCTTAGGGGAAGTTTAGAAACAAGTGATCTAATAAAAATAAAAATATATAGCTTAAGTGATGTTCATTTTGTACTCAGCTAAAGTCTAGAGATACCATTTATCACTGATTACAGTATACATCATGGTAAAATAAGACAGATTTAAAAAAAAAAACTGGCATCTCCTTCAGAGGGATCCCATTATAGGTGAACTCTTGGAAGTTGAACCAAAAATCATTTTTTAAAAAGCAAAAAAATTAAAAAGCATTCTGGCGCCTAGCATTTTAAAGAACAAGAAAGGAAAAGCTGTGATGTAAATCTTGAAGGGAAAATATTAAAAGGGTTCTTTCCTTGCATTCACTGCAAAGCCAGCAAAACAGCAACACAACTAAGTATGTAATATCGAGTGTAAAGGGAATTTGAGATCAGAGACATTATTAGGTGCACTGATAAGAATTTAGTCTACCTCATACAATGCCCATGTCTAAAACAATATTTAGGGGTGACCTTACGCCCATTGAGAGATAGGATACGAGAGCATTTATTAAATATTGAACATAGGTTTGGGGACAATTCCTCTTGAGACATTTTAAAAAGGCACATAAACAAAATACAAAATGAATGAAATACTGGGGTATAAAGAAGATAAATACTAATTGGAGAGGAGGTGATATAAATAACAGACTACTTAGATGTGAAGCTGAAACATATTTATACTTTTAAAACCGTTGAACCAATGGGTCTATTCATTGTTCTAGCTATTGACTTTTTAAACTCTTGAACCAATGGGTCTTAATGTGAGACTTGATCTAAAGTTTTTTTTATAAAAAAAAAAAAATTGGTTTCAAAACCAGTAGATATTTTAAAAAAACAACAGTAAATCAACTAAATTTAAGGACCTTAGCTGAGTACAAAATGAACATCAGGAGTTTTTAAGCATTCACTTAAGCTATATATTTTTATTTTTATTAGTTTCCTTGTTTCTAAAATTCACCTTAGAAATCTATTTATAGTCTACATATATTAGACTTAAAACCAATAATTTATTTATATATAAACTAACTATCTTTTAATATTCACTTACACTTAGACACTTTAAATAATATTTAGGTAATTCCATTTTTTTCTACAATATGAATATTCATGAGTCTTCACTTACTATTAAGACTTTATTTATTATTAATATATTATTGTACTTTATATTATTGTCTATATACCTGTATAAAACCACAATAAATTAGATATTCACTTGTACACTTGTATACTTTATATTTTCTTATGTATCACTATTATATTTTAGACATTTTTTTTAGATTGTTTATCACTTATGTGCATGCGGAGATGCCTATCCAGTTAAAGATAAATATATTTTTTAATTGACAAGTTTTTAAATACGTTCAACCAATATGTCTCAAATGGTAATATACTGATGTCTAGATTACGAGTTTTGCGTTATGAGTCTAGCACTGCTTTTTTCCTACCGCTGGTATTATGAGTCTTGTAGGTACAGCTGTACCGCACACTTTTTTGGCAGTCACGCAACGTAACTTCCGCTCCTTTTAAAAATCCTTTTTCAGTGGGACTTCCTCCACAGCGCTGGTATTACGAGTTTGCCTGTCTGGCCAAAAAGTGAGCGGTACAGCCTATAACTACAAGATCTGTACCGTCATCTGAAAGTAAGTAGTTATGGGTTTTACGTTACAAAGCTGTACCATGAAACTCAAAACTAAAGTGTTACAAAGTACATTAACACCCATAAACTACCTATTAACCCCTAAACCGAAGCCCTCCCGCATCGCAAACACTAAAATTATTAACCCTTAATCTGCCGCTCCGGCACTTTGCCGCCTTTATAATAAACATATTAACTCCTAAACCGACGCACTCCTGCATAGTAAAAACTAGTTAAATATTATTAACCCCTAATCTACTGCCCCCAATGTTGTCGCCACCTACATACACTTATTAACCCCTAATCAGCTGTCCCTAACATCGCCGCAACCTACATTACTGTTATTAACCCAAATCTGCTGCCCCCAAAATCGATGCCAGCTAACTACACTTATTAACCCCTAATCTACTGCCCCCAATGTCGCCGCCACTATACTAAAGTTATTAACCACTAAACCTAACCCTAAGTCTAAGCCTAACCCTAACGTAACCCTAACCCTAACACCCACTAACTTTAACATAATTAAAATAATTCCAAATAAAAATTACAATTAATACCTAAATAATTCCTATTTAAACCTAATTAAATACTTACCTGTAAAATAAAATCTAAGCTAGCTACAATATAACTGATAGTTATATTGTATCTTGCTTATGTTTTATTTTTATTTCACAGGTAAGTTTGCATTTATTTTAACTAGGTAGATTAGTTATTAAATAGTTCTTAACTATTTACTAGCTACCTAGCTAAAATAAATACAAAGTTACCTGTAAAATAAAACCTAACCTGTGTTACACTAAAACCTACCATTACACTAAAATTAAATAAATTAAATTACAAAAAAACATTTATCTAAATTACAAAAAATAATAAACACTAAATTACACAAAATAAAAAAGGAATTATCAAATATTTAAACTAATTACACCTATTCTAATAGCCCTATCAAAATAAAAAAGCCCCCCCCAAAATAAAAAAAACCCCTAGACTACACTTAACTGCCAATGGCCCTTAAAAGGGCCTTTTTGCGGGGCATTGCCCCAAAGAAATCAGCTCTTTTACCTGTAACAAAAAATACAAAGAACCCCACAATAGTAAAACCCACCACCCCACACAACCAACCCCCTCAAATTAAACCTACCTAAAAAAACCTAAGCTCCCCATCGCCCTGAAAAGGGCATTTGGATGGGCATTGCCCTTAAAAGGGCATTTAGCTCTTTTACATTGCCCAAAGTCCCTTATCTAAAAATAAAACCCACCTAATAAACCCTTAATAGAACCTAACACTAACCCCCGAAGATCCACTTACAGTTTTTGAAGACCGGACATCCATCCTCATCCAGCCAGGAGAAGTCTTCATCCAAGTGGCATGAAGTCCTCAACAAAGCCAGGAGAAGTCTTCATCCAAGCGGCAAGAAGTGGTCCTCCAGACGGGCAGAAGTCTTCATCCAGACGGCATCTTCTATCATCCTTCCGACTCGGAGCGGCTCCATCTTCAAGACATATGGCGCAGAGCATCCTCTTCTTTCACTGGCTATTGAAGAATGAAGATTCCTTTAAATGACGTCATCCAAGATGGCATACCTTGAATTTTGATTGGCTGATAGAATTCTATCAGTTCTTAATATCCAGAATAAGGTATATGTGACCAGAACTGTGGGGTGCATACTGAAGAATGTAGCAGTGAAATCAGCTGACAGTTCTAGACCTAGGAAAGTTAAAAGGAGCTCAGTGCCCAACATTACAGACACAGTAAATAAATGCGAAATGTCACTATTTCTCCGCCTATACCTTCCAAGTTCTTGGTCCTGTTCACCGCCGCACCACTCAGCGTTTTCCCATTCCAGTGAAAGAGGACACTTCCGTGAAAACCAGGTCACGTGATGTGTTTTAGACCAATAGAGAGGGCGGATTATCAGCTGTTAGGTTCCCTTCAAAAATTCTTAAATCCATTGTTTCTCAGAGCGCTCTGATGAAGAAATCACATCCGTTGCAGGCTAATCCTTATTTTTCATCAACATCTTTCAGCTTTTGACAGCTTTTTTCAAAATGAATTATCTGAGTCTGCTAGCGTCCTCCTCTCTTTCGATTAATTGAAATTTAAAGTGATAGTTCACTGGGTCTTAGATATGTATTAGGCATATATCTTTCACAGTGGTATCCTTTGGACCATACATTGTATAATAGTAGAAGTCATATCCCTCGAGACATATTGGGTGAATGTATTTAAAAACTTGTAAATTAAAGAATATATTTATCTTTAACTGGTTAGGCATCTCCGCATGCACATAAGCAATAAACATTATAAAAAAAAATTCTAAAATATAATAGTGATACATAAGAAAATATAAAGTATACAAGTGTACAAGTGAGTATTTAATGTATCATGTTTTTATACAGGTATATGAAAAATATTATATAATGCATTCATATTTATAATAAATAACATCTTAATAGTTAGTGAAGACTCTTGAATATTCATATTGTAGAAAAAATGGAATTACCTAAATTTATTTAAAGTGTATAAGTGTAAGTGAATATTAAAAGATAGTTTATATGTGAATAAATTATTGGTTTTGTGTCTAATAAATGTACACTATATATAGATTTCTTAGGGGAATTTTAGAAACAAGTGATCTAATAAAAATAAAAATATATAGCTTAAGTGATGTTCATTTTGTACTCAGCTAAAGTCTAGAGATACCATTTATCACTGATTACAGTATACATCATGGTAAAATAAGACAGATTTAAAAAAAAAACTGGCATCTCCTTCAGAGGGATCCCATTATAGGTGAACTCTTGGAAGTTGAACCAAAAATCATTTTTTAAAAAGCAAAAAAATTAAAAAGCATTCTGGCGCCTAGCATTTTAAAGAACAAGAAAGGAAAAGCTGTGATGTAAATCTTGAAGGGAAAATATTAAAAGGGTTCTTTCCTTGCATTCACTGCAAAGCCAGCAAACACAGCAACACAACTAAGTATGTAATATCGAGTGTAAAGGGAATTTGAGATCAGAGACATTATTAGGTGCACTGATAAGAATTTAGTCTACCTCATACAATGCCCATGTCTAAAACAATATTTAGGGGTGACCTTACGCCCATTGAGAGATAGGATACGAGAGCATTTATTAAATATTGAACATAGGTTTGGGGACACATCCTCTTGAGACATTTTAAAAAGGCACATAAACAAAATACAAAATGAATGAAATACTGGGGTATAAAGAAGATAAATACTAATTGGAGAGGAGGTGATATAAATAACAGACTACTTAGATGTGAAGCTGAAACATATTTATACTTTTAAAACCGTTGAACCAATGGGTCTATTCATTGTTCTAGCTATTGACTTTTTAAACTCTTGAACCAATGGGTCTTAATGTGAGACTTGATCTAAAGTTTTTTTTATAAAAAAAAAAAATTGGTTTCAAAACCAGTAGATATTTTAAAAAAACAACAGTAAATCAACTAAATTTAAGGACCTTAGCTGAGTACAAAATGAACATCAGGAGTTTTTAAGCATTCACTTAAGCTATATATTTTTATTTTTATTAGTTTCCTTGTTTCTAAAATTCACCTTAGAAATCTATTTATAGTCTACATATATTAGACTTAAAACCAATAATTTATTTATATATAAACTAACTATCTTTTAATATTCACTTACACTTAGACACTTTAAATAATATTTAGGTAATTCCATTTTTTTCTACAATATGAATATTCATGAGTCTTCACTAACTATTAAGACTTTATTTATTATTAATATATTATTGTACTTTATAATATTGTCTATATACCTGTATAAAACCACAATAAATTAGATATTCACTTGTACACTTGTATACTTTATATTTTCTTATGTATCACTATTATATTTTAGACATTTTTTTTAGATTGTTTATCACTTATGTGCATGCGGAGATGCCTATCCAGTTAAAGATAAATATATTTTTAATTGACAAGTTTTTAAATACGTTCAACCAATATGTCTCAAATGGTAATATACTGATGTCTAGATTACGAGTTTTGCGTTATGAGTCTAGCACTGCTTTTTTCCTACCGCTGGTATTATGAGTTTGTAGGTACAGCTGTACCGCACACTTTTTTGGCAGTCACGCAACGTAACTTCCGCTCCTTTTAAAAAATCCTTTTTCAGTGGGACTTCCTCCACAGCGCTGGTATTACGAGTTTGCCTGTCTGGCCAAAAAGTGAGCGGTACAGCCTATAACTACAAGATCTGTACCGTCATCTGAAAGTAAGTAGTTATGGGTTTTACGTTACAAAGCTGTACCATGAAACTCAAAACTAAAGTGTTACAAAGTACATTAACACCCATAAACTACCTATTAACCCCTAAACCGAAGCCCTCCCGCATCGCAAACACTAAAATTATTAACCCTTAATCTGCCGCTCCGGCACTTTGCCGCCTTTATAATAAACATATTAACTCCTAAACCGACGCACTCCTGCATAGTAAAAACTAGTTAAATATTATTCCCCTAATCTACTGCCCCCAATGTTGTCGCCACCTACATACACTTATTAACCCCTAATCAGCTGTCCCTAACATCGCCGCAACCTACATTACTGTTATTAACCCCAAATCTGCTGCCCCCAAAATCGATGCCAGCTAACTACACTTATTAACCCCTAATCTACTGCCCCCAATGTCGCCGCCACTATACTAAAGTTATTAACCACTAAACCTAACCCTAAGTCTAAGCCTAACCCTAACGTAACCCTAACCCTAACACCCACTAACTTTAACATAATTAAAATAATTCCAAATAAAAATTACAATTAATACCTAAATAATTCCTATTTAAACCTAATTAAATACTTACCTGTAAAATAAAATCTAAGCTAGCTACAATATAACTGATAGTTATATTGTATCTTGCTTATGTTTTATTTTTATTTCACAGGTAAGTTTGCATTTATTTTAACTAGGTAGATTAGTTATTAAATAGTTCTTAACTATTTACTAGCTACCTAGCTAAAATAAATACAAAGTTACCTGTAAAATAAAACCACCTGTGTAAATTACACTAAAAATTAAATAAATTAAATTACAAAAAAACATTTATCTAAATAATAAACACTAAAATACACAAAATAAAAAAGAAATTATCAAATATTTAAACTAATTACACGTAATCTAATAGCCCTATCAAAATAAAAAAGCCCCCCAAAATAAAAAAAAAACCCTAGACTACACTTAACTGCCAATGGCCCTTAAAAGGGCCTTTTTGCAGGGCATTGCCCCAAAGAAATCAGCTCTTTTACCTGTAACAAAAAAATACAAAGAACCCCACAACAGTAAAACCCACCACCAACAAACCTCCCCAAATAAAACCTACCTAAAAAAACCTAAGCTCCCCATTGCCCTGAAAAGGGCATTTGGATGGGCATTGCCCTTAAAAGGGCATTGAGCTATTTTACATTGCCCAAAGTCCTTATCTAAAAATAAAACCCACCTAATAAACCCTTAATAGAACCTAACACTAACCCCCGAAGATCCACTTACAGTTTTTGAAGACCGGACCTCCATCCTCATCCAGCCGGGAGAAGTCTTCATCCAAGTGGCATGAAGTCCTCAACAAAGCCAGGAGAAGTCTTCATCCAAGCGGCAAGAAGTGGTCCTCCAGACGGGCAGAAGTCTTCATCCAGACGGCATCTTCTATCTTCATCCTTCCGACGCGGAGCGGCTCCATCTTCAAGAAATTTGGCGCGGAGCATCCTCTTCTTTCACTGGCTATTGAAGAATGAAGATTCCTTTAAATGACGTCATCCAATATGTCGTCCCTTGAATTCCGATTGGCTGATAGAATTCTATCAGTTCTTAATATCCAGAATAAGGTTTATGTGACCAGAACTGTGGGGTGCATACTGAAGAATGTAGCAGTGAAATCAACTGACAGTTATAGACCTAGGAAAGTTAAAAGGATCTCAGCGCCCAACATTACAGACACAGTAAATAACAATTTATATGACGTGCAGTCAGCATTAAAATAGCCATACAACATTCCAATGAAGTACATGCTCATTCATGGACCTTTAGATAGTGACTAAGTTGAATGAATACAAGCATAAACTATGAGGAGTTTAAGTGGTATACCTATAAAATATGCAATTATATACATAAGACAACTAAGGATTTGCAAAGATGCAGATACAGACACACTCACTTGTATGGCTGAAGCTTCTCTCAGGTCTATAAAGGAATAGGACTGGTGTGAATGCTAAACATTAGGCACACTTACACTGTGTGCAGAATTATTAGGCAAATGAGTATTTTGACCACATCATCCTCTTTATGCATGTTGTCTTACTCCAAGCTGTATAGGCTCGAAAGCCTACTACCAATTAAGCATATTAGGTGATGTGCATCTCTGTAATGAGAAGGGGTGTGGTCTAATGACATCAACACCTATATCAGGTGTGCATAATTATTAGGCAACTTCCTTTCCTTTCGCCAAATGGGTCAAAAGAAGGACTTGACAGGCTCAGAAAATTAAAAAATAGTGAGATATCTTGCAGAGAGATGCAGCACTCTTAAAATTGCAAAGCTTCTGAAGCGTGATCATCGAACAATCAAGCGTTTCATTCAAAATAGTCAACAGGGTCGCAAGAAGCGTGTGGAAAAACCAAGGCGCAAAATAACTGCCCATGAACTGAGAAAAGTCAAGCGTGCAGCTGCCAAGATGCCACTTGCCACCAGTTTGGTCATATTTCAGAGCTGCAACATCACTGGAGTGCCCAAAAGCACAAGGTGTGCAATACTCAGAGACATGGCCAAGGTAAGAAAGGCTGAAAGACGACCACCACTGAACAAGACACACAAGCTGAAACGTCAAGACTGGGCCAAGAAATATCTCAAGACTGATTTTTCTAAGGTTTTATGGACTGATGAAATGAGAGTGAGTCTTGATGGGCCAGATGGATGGGCCCGTGGCTGGATTGGTAAAGGGCAGAGAGCTCCAGTCCGACTCAGACGCCAGCAAGGTGGAGGTGGAGTACTGGTTTGAGCTGGTATCATCAAAGATGAGCTTGTGGGGCCTTTTCGGGTTGAGGATGGAGTCAAGCTCAACTCCAGTCCTACTGCCAGTTTCTGGAAGACACCTTCTTCAAGCAGTGGTACAGGAAGAAGTCTGCATCCTTCAAGAAAAACATGATTTTCATGCAGGACAATGCTCCATCACAAGCGTCCAAGTACTCCACAGCATGGCTGGCAAGAAAGGGTATAAAATAAAAAATCTAATGACATGGCCTCCTTGTTCACCTGATCTGAACCCCATTGAGAACCTGTGGTCCATCATCAAATGTGAGATTTACAAGGAGGGAAAACAGTACACCTCTCTGAACAGTGTCTGGGAGGCTGTGGTTGATGCTGCACGCAATGTTGATGGTGAACAGATCAAAACACTGACAGAATCCATGGATGGCAGGCTTTTGAGTGTCCTTGCAAAGAAAGGTGGCTATATTGGTCACTGATTTGTTTTTGTTTTGTTTTTGAATGTCAGAAATGTATATTTGTGAATGCTGAGATGTTATATTGGTTTCACTGGTAAAAATAAATAATTGAAATGGGTATATATTTGTTTTTTGTTAAGTTGCCTAATAATTATGCACAGTAATAGTCACCTGCACACACAGATATCCCCCTAAAATAGCTATAACTAAAAACAAACTAAAAACTACTTCCAAAACTATTCAGCTTTGATATTAATGAGTTTTTTGGGTTCATTGAGAACATGGTTGTTGTTCAATAATAAAATTAATCCTCAAAAATACAACTTGCCTAATAATTCTGCACTCCCTGTATATACACATGGAAAACATGGGTTCTATGGATCTATTTACTTGACTGAAGAGGGTTAACTTGAGACAACTAACTAGAAAAACTAATGCATTGCAACTAAATTTGTAAGAGGAATATTGGAATGTCCAGAGCTATGAGTTTACATAGTTCAGGCTCTAAGGCCGTCATCCGGGGTATTGACCATCTAGTAGCTAATGGCTAGGTAGCTCAGGATGCATATTCAATGTTGGGAATAGGGCTGTGGTCTTCTATAGCTTGCGTATAGGCCATCTGGACCCTGCCCGGGGTTTGTTAGGGAGTCACCCTACTCCAGATCTAAGGGTCAAAGAACAACGCAAGATGTCCTGGGTTAGTTTGAAGTCAGAGTTCTGTCGTGAACAGCCAGAGTGCATATAGGACCCATGCCACCTAGGTCCGTTGTCATGATGTAGCTGAACATCAGGTTCCCATAAAAGGAGCATTAGTAAAGATCGCTGAGGCTTATGATTTAAGATTCCAGAGGTTGGTGTGACTAATCCATCCTGGGTCCTCATCATGAGTATTGCAGGGTCTGTGGGATGTTCGAGTTGTAAGGCTTCCGTTTCTGCTTCTCTTTGCTCTTTGGGTGAGTACTCACCCTCACCTCTCTGCGTGCTGCTGCTGAACTGCACTATGCTTGGCTTCATCCGAGGTGAGTGCTGGCCCTGCAGCATCGCACCTGTAAGCGGGTTGTCAATGTCGCCATAAGTGTGGGCAGTGTCGGTGGGGGATCTCAGAATGGCGACGCAGCTCACATGATGTTCGTCTAGGTGGGAGCATAGATCTTTCTGGAGAAATATAGCCAACTCCATCATATTTGGAAACAGGTGTCGTACATTACCAGCCTGTTGTATAAGTATACAAATCCACCACATATATTGTCTAATGTAGAATAAGTTTGTAAGCCAATTTTTAGCTCTTGGAGTCCCTGGAGCATCACATAGGGCATTTAGATGTTAATAAGCAACTGTCACCCCTTAGTAGGCATATAGAGTCGGATAGTAGTTGACAATTCATAGCTTAGCTCCGGAGCTCCCGCCATTTTACTTTTTTATCCAATTTTTAGTTATAGTGTACGCAATACTGTTTGTATTTTCTCTTACCACCGGTGGTTTATAATATATATTTTCAGTTTTAATGTGCATATTAAAGATTGTATGTTGAATTTTAACTCTAAATATATAGTGTCACACTGTTTTTAGATCTATAATATATTCTCAATATTGCTGTTGCACAATTTTAAGGTAGTGCCACATCACACATAACATAACATTTGCAGTTAGAGACAGAAATAACTATAATATTTATAAATATAATGCTAATAATCCTATATAGTCTAGAATGCAGTGATAATAAGAGTGATTCAAAAATGATACAAATGCTTTAAAGTCTGTTCCAAAAAGGGTGCACTAGCATAATATCTTAGACAGTCTATGTAAAAAGAGAGAGGAATAGATACTTATTCTCTTTTTGTGATGTCCATATCCTATGTGTCCACCATGAAGCTCCCTTCTAAAACACTGGTGTGATCTCCGTGAAAAAAGCAACTGTATAAAAGGAATCTGTAAATACAGAAGTGGTGGAGCGCAAGAAGGGGGACACAAAATGATCTAAGTGTAGATTATAAAAGTTCTACTTTATTTTAAAATAATCAAAACAATGTACACTTACAAGATGCACCCTCAAATATGTGAGGTATGTAACAGCAAAAGCAATATAGATGTCCACAGCGTGAGTACAATGATGGTCCACAGGCTGCAATATGCTGTTAATCCGACTATCCCTTTTTAAAATCCATGGATATACACAGTTTAAATTGCCCACTAAAAATGTATGGGGTTTGGATGGTATTTAGATAGTATACGCCATTTGTAAAGCGTTCCCCCAATACATAAATGATAAGGGCCGTAGTCACAAAGGGATAACTCTTAAAAACAATGGAGGGGGTGTCGCTGGGGCAGCGGTAGTGCTGTAAATTAGCAGGCTCCAGAACCACCGCTACACACTGCTTATCTACGTTCTCCGGTGCGTAAAATGGGTGTGGCCTAGCACATTTCGCTGGGCTCCTCCCAGCTTCGTCAGAGGCGATGCCCATCCTCTAATCCAGTATACCTTTATAGAATGATCGTATCAGATCCAGCCACAAACTCAAGGCAATAGCAAGAGGTGTTGTTTCCATAAAGGCTGCTCGATGTAAAATATTATAAACTTGTTAGCCTCAAATTTATACAGATACACAGGCCAATTAAAATATAAAAAGTGCATACTTGAAAAGTTAATATTTAAGAAAACAGCTTTTTTTAAAAAAACTAATACACACAGAGGCTAAAAGAATAAGATGCATTAAACATAAAAAGACATTAGGGCATATATATATATGCATATATACAGGAAAAACTACTGTAGCCCCACATATTATAGGTATAGTTACTCTAATAAATATGGATCCTAAATATGTATAATATAAAAAAAAATCCCCTTTGTTACTCAAAGCACTCTCACAAGAATTCCCTTTCTATAGTAGGTGTGGTTGGTGTTGCTCACATATTGATAGGTTGACCTGTATCCACCTATTTATGTCTGAAGGGGATATCAAATGCTTCATCCCCTATTAATGTTCCTAACCCAATGTGTTTCCTACTATCTGCTACACATCTAAAAAGGCTGCTAGGTCTATATCTTGGTTAAGACCTCCTGGACCCATAGCACCTAGTCTATGGATCCAGTATGTCTCCTGCAGCCTATGTAGATATATCTCCTACCTGTACAGCTGAGTGTTGTAACTGGCACTCCTTTACTTTTATTATTTTTTCAAATGTTTTTGTTATTGTGTGTCTAAAATCTATTAACTTAAAAACTTGGTGAAACATATTTTGCAAACCGTAGTGTAAAATAAACCACTAGATGTAAGAAATGTTCTTAAATATAAGATGAGTATGTATTTATACAATAACTACAGATTGCACACTTGACACTTAAATGTTAATAAGCCTATAAATAATAGGTCAGTGCATAAACCATATAAACCTTGGGCAGGTCCTAATTTTTGCATCAACATGTTCTCAAAATTTGAGAGCTCTGCAACTTATGGTATGTGCTGCCTGTTGCACGAGCAGATCTTTTTTCACACGCTAGTTTGGCTGTTAGTATTCTCTTGATATCAGAGAACCTTTTTCTACAATGTTCTACAGATTTTGCAAACCTTCCCTCTGCAGACACTTGGGCCCCGATCCGATATGCAGCATCGCCCGCAAAAGCCGGCGACGCCAAATTTTGCGCTGGTTTGGTATCACATATACGGCGTAACATAGAAGTTACGCTATATTTCTGCCTTCGGCTGTAGTTTTTTGGCCCATAGACAGGTATACCAAACCAGCGCAGTTTGGTATCCAATATACAGCGTAAGGACTTACTCCATTTTCACCTCGCCACAAATTTCCGGCGTAGTAAGCCTTACGCTGTGTATTGGAGCCCCGTAACTCCCTAAACTAGCTGCAAAATAAAACCTAACACCTAACGCATGCGCAATGTCTATCTACCTGTCAACGGCAAACTTCAAAATAAAACCTAACACCTAACGCATGCGCAATGTCTATCTACCTGTCAACCGTGATCCCCCTGCCGCATTCCCTAATAAAGTGTTTAACCCCTAAATCGCCGCTCCCGGACCCCACTGCCACCTACATTAAATTTCTAACCCCCTAATTTGAGCCCCCTACACCGTCGCCACCTACATTAAAATTATTAACCCCTAATGTAATCCCCCTACACTGCCGCCATCTATATTAAAATTATTACCCCCTAATGTGAGCCCCCTTCACCGCCTCCACCTATTTAAACTATATTAACCCCTAATGTGAGCCCCTTACACCGCCACACCTATATTAAAATTATTAACCCCTAATCTTATCCCCCTATACCTCCGCCACCTATATTAAATTAATTAACCCCTAATCTAATCCCCCTATACCGCCACCACCTATATTAAATTAATTAACCCCTAAAATTCTAACATTTCCCTACCACTAAACCTAAGTCTAACCCTACAAATAGCCCTGAAAAGGGCTTTTTGCGGGGCATTGCCCCAAAGTAATCAGCTCTTTTACCAGCCCTTAAAAGGGCTTTTTGCAGGGCATTGTCACAAAGTAATCAGCTATTTTGCCTGTAATCTAAATCCCCCTATACCGCCGCCACCTATAATAAATGTATTACCACCTAATCTAATCCCCCTACACCGCCGCCACCTATATTAAATATATTAACCCCTAATCTGACCCCACTACACCGCCGCCACCTATATTAACTATATTAACCCTAATTATATTAGGGTTAATATAGTTAATATACGGCTAGATTTAGAGTTTGGCGGCCAAAGGGGTGCGTTAGCTACGCATGCTTTTTTTCTCCCGCACCTTTTAAATACCGCTGGTATTTAGAGTTCACAGAATGGCTGGGTTTTCAGTGCGTTAGGCTCCAAAAAGGGAGCGTAGAGCATAATTTAACGCCACTGCAACTCTAGATACCAGCGGTGCTTACGGACGCGGCCAGCTTCAAAAACGTGCTTGTGCACGATTCCCCCATAGAAAACAATGGGGCTGTTTGAGCTAAAAAAAAACCTAACACCTGCAAAAAAGCAGCGTTAAGCTCCTAACGCAGCCCCATTGTTTCCTATGGGGAAACACTTCCTACGTCTGCACCTAACACTCTAACATGTACCCCGAGTCTAAACACCCCTAACCTTACACTTATTAACCCCTAATCTGCCGCCCCCGCTATCGCTGACCCCTGCATATTATTATTAACCCCTAATCTGCCGCTCCGTACACCGCTGCCACCTACATTATACCTATGTATCCCTAATCTGCTGTGCCTAACACCGCCGACCCCTATATTATATTTATTAACCCCTAATCTGCCCCCCTCAACGTCGCTTCCACCTGCCTACACTTATTAACCCCTAATCTGCCGAGCGAACCGCACCGGTACTATAATAAAGTTATTAACCCCTAATCCGCCTCACTCCCGCCTCAATAACCCTATAATAAAAAGTATTAACCCCTAATCTGCCCTCCCTAACATCGCCAACACCTATCTTCAATTATTAACCCCTAATCTGCCGACCGAATCTTGCCGCTACTGTAATAAATGGATTAACCCTAAAGCTAAGTCTAACCCTAACACTAACACCCCCCTAAATTAAATATAATTTAAATCTAACGAAATAAATTAACTCTTATTAAATAAATTATTCCTATTTAAAGCTAAATACTTACCTGTAAAATAAACCCTAATATAGCTACAATATTATAATTATATTATAGCTATTTAAGGATTTATATTTATTTTACAGGTAACTTTGTATTTATTTTAACCAGGTACAATAGCTATTAAATAGTTAAGAACTATTTAATAGCTAAAATAGTTAAAATAATTACAAAATTACCTGTAAAATAAATCCTAACCTAAGTTACAATTAAACCTAACACTACACTATCAATAAATTAATTAAATAAAATACCTACAATTATCTACAATTAAACCTAACACTACACTATCAATAAATTAATTAAATACAATATCTACAAATAAATACAATGAAATAAACTAACTAAAGTACAAAAAATAAAAAAGAATTAAGTTACAAAAAATAAAAAAATATTTACAAACATTAGAAAAATATTACAACAATTTTAAACTAATTACACCTACTCTAAGCCCCCTAATAAAATAACAAAGCCCCCCAAAATAAAAAAATGCCCTACCCTATTCTTCTAACGACGCCTACTAGCCGAATGACGGTTCCTTTAAATGACGTCATCCAAGATGGCGTCCGTCGAATTCCGATTGGCTGATAGGATTCTATCAGCCAATCGGAATTAAGGTAGGAAAATTCTGATTGGCTGATGGAATCAGCCAATCAGATTCAAGTTCAATCCGATTGGCTGATCCGATCAGCCAATCAGATTGAGCTCGCATTCTATTGGCTGTTCCGATCAGCCAATAGAATGCGAGCTCAATCTGATTGGCTGATTCCATCAGCCAATCAGAATTGAATTTTCCTACCTTAATTCTGATTGGCTGATAGAATCCTATCAGCCAATCGGAATTCAACGGACGCCATCTTGGATGACGTCATTTAAAGGAACCGTCATTCGGCTAGTAGGCGTCGTTAGAAGAGGATGGATCCGCGTCGGCTGGGAAGAAGATGGCTCCGCTCCGGAAGAAAGAAGATTGAAGATGCTGCTTGATAGAAGACTTCATCCCAATGATGGACTTCCGACTTCAGCCCGATGATGGATTTCTTCAGCCGCCACTTGGATCCAGACTTCAGCCCGAGGATGGACGTCACTCTTCAGCCCCCCGCTTGGGCTTGGATCAACACTTCCGAGGCTTGGATCAAGACTTCCGAGGACGGATCGGTGAACCTGGCATGGTGAAGATAAAGTAGGAAGATCTTCAGGGGCTTAGTGTTAGGTTTATTTAAGGGGGGTTTGGGTTAGATTAGGGGTATGTGGGTGGTGGGTTGTAATGTTGGGGGGGGTATTGTATGTTTTTTTTTACAGACAAAAGAGCTGAATTCTTTGGGGCATGCCCCGCAAAGGGCCCTGTTCAGGGCTGGTAAGGTAAAAGAGCTTTGAACTTTTTTAATTTAGAATAGGGTAGGGCATTTTTTTATTTTGGGGGGCTTTGTTATTTTATTAGGGGGCTTAGAGTAGGTGTAATTAGTTTAAAATTGTTGTAATATTTTTCTAATGTTTGTAAATATTTTTTTATTTTTTGTAGCTTAGTTCTTTTTTATTTTTTGTACTTTAGTTAGTTTATTTCATTGTATTTATTTGTAGATATTGTATTTAATTAATTTATTGATAGTGTAGTGTTAGGTTTAATTGTATATAATTGTAGGTATTTTATTTAATTAATTTATTGATAGTGTAGTGTTAGGTTTAATTGTAACTTAGGTTAGGATTTATTTTACAGGCAATTTTGTAATTATTTTAACTATTTTAGCTATTAAATAGTTCTTAACTATTTAATAGCTATTGTACCTGGTTAAAATAAATACAAAGTTACCTGTAAAATAAATATAAATCCTAAAATAGCTATAATATAATTATAATTTATATTGTAGCTATATTAGGGTTTATTTTACAGGTAAGTATTTAGCTTTTAATAGGAATAATTTATTTAATAAGAGTTAATTTATTTCGTTAGATTTAAATTATATTTAACTTAGGGGGGTGTTAGGGTTAGGGTTAGAATTAGCTTTAGGGGTTAAAAAATTTATTAGAGTAGTGGTGAGCTCCGATCGGCAGATTAGGGGTTAATACTTGAAGTTAGGTGTCAGCGATGTTAGGGAGGGCAGATTAGGGGTTAATACTATTTATTATAGGGTTATTGAGGCGGGAGTGAGGCGGATTAGGGGTTAATAACTTTATTATAGTAGCGGTGCGGTCCGCTCGGCAGATTAGGGGTTAATAAGTGTAGGCAGGTGGAGGCGACGTTGAGGGGGGCAGATTAGGGGTTAATAAATATAATATAGGGGTCAGCGGTGTTAGGCGCAGCAGATTAGGGGTACATAGCTATAATGTAGGTGGCAGCGGTGTACGGAGCGGCAGATTAGGGGTTAATAATAATATGCAGGGGTCAGCGATAGCGGGGGCAGCAGATTAGGGGTTAATAAATATAATATAGGGGTCGGCGGTGTTAGGGGCAGCAGATTAGGGGTTCATAGGGATAATGTAGGTGGCAGCGGTGTGCGGTCGGCAGATTAGGGGTTAAAATTTTTTAATAGAGTGGTGGCGATGTGGGGGGACCTCGGTTTAGGGGTACATAGGTAGTTTATGGGTGTTAGTGTATTTTAGAGCACAGTAGTTAAGAGCTTTATAAACCGGCGTTAGCCCAGAAAGCTCTTAACTACTGACTTTTTTCTGCGGCTGGAGTTTTGTCGTTAGATTTCTAACGCTCACTTCAGCCACGACTCTAAATACCAGCGTTAGAAAGATCCCATTGAAAAGATAGGATACGCAATTGACGTAAGGGGATCTGCGGTATGGAAAAGTCGCTGCTGGAAAGTGAGCGTTAGACCCTTTAATGACTGGCTCCAAATACCAGAGGGCGGTAAAAACCAACTCTAAATCTAGGCCTTAGTTATTATATTATATATATATATTAACTATATTAACCCTATATAACTCTAACACCCCTAGCTTAATTATTATTAAAATAAATCTAAATAATATTAATAATATTAACTAAATTATTTCTATTTAAAACTAAATACTTACCTATAAAATAAACCCTAAGATAGCTACAATAAAATTAATAATTACATTGTAGCTATTTTAGGGTTTATATTTATTTTACAGGTAACTTGGTATTTATTTTAACTATGTACAATAGCTATGAAATAGTTAATAACTATTTAATAGCTACCTAGTTAAAATAATTACCAATTTACCTGTAAAATAAATCCTAACCTAAGTTACAAATACACCTACACTATCAATAAATTAAATAAACTACAAATATCTAAACTAAAATACAATTAAATACACTAAACGAAATTACAAAAAACAAACACTACATTACAAAAATATAAAAAAAGATTACAAGATTTTTAAGCTAATTACACCTATTCTAAGCCCCCTAATAAAATAACAAAGCCCCCCAAAATAAAAAAATGTCCCTACCCTAATCTAAATTACAAAAGTAAACAGCTCTATTACCAGCCCTTAAAAGGGCCTTTTGTGGGGCATTGCCCCAAAGTAATCTTTTGCCTGTAAAAAAACAACAACCCCCCCATTACAACCCACACCCACATACCGCTACTCTAACCCACCCAATCCCCCCTTAAAGGACCAGTAAACTTTTAAATTTGCTTATCTTTTTTATTTAATTGTGTTATAAACTTTATTTTTTTAAATGCATGTTATTATTTTTTTTTTATACTTTTGTTTTAATTTGTCTGTAAATTTATTTTTTTTTCCAAACCCCTTTTTTGCTTTGAAAGCAGTCCTATCGGTTCACACTATCCGGATAGGACTGCGGCTACGCGCGACTCACATTTGCGCATGCGCAGTTGCGCACTTGTACTGTAAGTGAAGAACTGTCACTTACTTGAAGCGATTTTGCGCATGCGCATTTGCGCACTTGTAGTTCCGTAATTGAAGATTAGATAGAAGCAGTTTTGCCGCTTTGCAGTCATTGCAAGAGATTTTGGTCATTGCAAGAGATTTTGCTTCTATTTATATATTTTTGCTATATTTGTTCCTGTTTTTTGTTTTTTTCCCTGATTGTCACGCATCATTATAACATTTAATTGGTTAGTTTTGGGCACTAAATTTAGCTTTGTCTCAATTTATTATAAAATTCAATGTTTTATTTTTAAAGTGTAATGACTCCTCTACCATATTTCTAATGCTGCATTTTATTATCCAAACTATTTTTTTGAGGTGATCTATTTATGCCTTTGTTAGCTTTCCATATTGCCTACAGATTTTCTCTAATTATTCATAAAGTGTAAGTTTGAAGGTGTTTCAGAAACGTCTCCCAGCATGTTTGTTTTCCAAATCATTTACATTTTTTTTCCCAGTAAGTGCATGTTCTTCACCCTCAAAATCATGCCCTACATGATTCCCTAAAATATTTATTTATGCTCTGTATTTCACAAATTATCTGCTTTTTTTTTTATTTGACCACATTTATTTTTTTGCTTCATTTTCACTTACAAGCTCATGCTTTCTCTTTTCTAGATACAACATTTAAAATATATTTTATTCAATTTGTGTAATATTTATATATATATATATATATATATATATATTGTGTGTGTTATATATATATATATATATATATATATATATATATATACAGTATATACTGTGTATATATATATATTTACTGTATATATTCAGTATATATATACACACACACACACTATATATATATATATATATATATAGATCCATGAGAAGGTAAAATATAGAGGCGCTTAGTGTAAGGAGCTAGTTACAGTATCTATAATAAGACACATAAAGTACAAAGAGTTACAATAATGCACTGCTAATTGATATTAGGGGAAAAAAACCCAGATACATATAAAGCTATCACAATGTTTGCAGTAGTAATGTTTACAATTATGTTGCTAATATAAAATAATGTTGCTAATATAAAACACCTGCAGCTATCTGTATAATATATAGAGATACTAGTCTAGCAAATAATATTGATATTACTAGAACACCACAGATGAAAAAAAGTTTCGCAGTACATACAGTTAGTACAGGCAATTTACCAAAGAAAAACCACAAGAATGTGCATGCAGTTAGAGTCCATATGTGATACTGTTGCGAAAAAAAGGAGAAAAAAGGTGGAATAAAAATATATATATATATACTAAGAGAGAGGGTTTCGTGACCCAAGGAACCAGGATTGCAGGGTCACAAAAATCCAATGAAAATCCAAATTAGAATTGGAAAGTCGAAATACAGATTAAAAATCCAGATGGAGTGGGAGATTGGAAGGCCATAATATTTGGGATTAGAAAAAAGGAGGGAGTATATTCCAATTCTTATTCTGGTGAAATTTATATGATTTAAGTTAAGATGCTAAGTTAAAAAGGCCGCCAGATCGATATCCTTATTAAGACCTTTGGGATTCAGGGAACCTAGAGTATAGATCCAGTATGTTTCCCTTTTTCTGAGTTTAAGTTCTCTGTCCCCCCCTCTTTTATCCTGTTGTACACACTCGATTATTGTTCCTTTGAGGCAAGATGGTTTTTGATTATGTTTTTCTCTGTAGTGGGCCGACAAACTATGGTTCTTCTCACCATTTTCAATATTATTGATATGTTCGAGTAGCCTCTTCTTAAAGGGTCTTGTGGTTCTACCCACATATTGAAGGCCACACCCACATTGTAGTAGATATACAACAAAATCCGTCCGGCAGTTACAGTTCACGAAACCCTCTCTCTTAGTATATATATATTTTTTAAAAAGATTATTTTATTGTGCATATATGTATTAATTAAAGTTTTTTAACAACCTTTTAACCAATATTAGTTCGTATGCATTTCTCATTGATCACTGAAATTTTTTTTTTTTCTCTTTATACATTTAATTTTCCAATTCATTTTCCCATTACAATTTTCCATTATATTTATTCATTTAGTAGGTGTATTGAGGTTCCCTATTTATAATAAAAATATAGGTCCTTTAAAACAGTCTTTTTTTCCTTTCCTTTTTTAAACTGATTTGTATATATATTTTTATACCATATTTATATCATATTAAGTAGTGTATTAATTTCTTAATATATTTAACTATGACCATCATGTTTTTATATAAATATATTAATTATTTATTGGAATGTTATGCAATTGTGAAATACTGAGATGTACTGTACCATATTTACTATAAGAATTTTAATTTATGTATTTATTAATCTTACGTACCAATGTATGCTTCCGATATAACTTTTATAAGCAACATGTGCTATTGGTTGTCTATCAAGAGCGTTCTAATCTGCCAGTTGCATAAATGTAAACAACGCCTATATGGACGGCTTTCTAAATTATTGTATCTCTCAATTTATTATAAGCCCCAGAGCGTTGTTCCATCAGACTTTTTGAACAGCCAATACTTTTGCATTAATGCCAGTAACAACTATGGCAGCCTTTTCTTCACTCCGTATCTTGCTACTGAAGGCCATGTGATCTGAGGATCCAATTGGAGTCCATAGGGGCGTGTCGCAGCTCCGCTTTAAAGCCGAAGGATTTACTTACAGTCGGTAATCACTTTTCCTCTGAAGAAGAAGGTCGTGTATGTGTGTAGACCTTCGAAACGCGTTAGGACTTTTATATGCTATATTTATCTTGCACTGAACTGTTTTTAAAATACGAATACTGTTCATGCCAATACCTGGTTTTATCCTATTATGCTAATAAAATACCTCATATCCATTTGAGGTTGTCTAGTGTGAGTGTTATTCTATACAGAATTGTGCATATATATCCTTATTAACGGGGTTGCACTATTACCACCTTTCTGTTTTTTCCCATCTCATTTATGTGAGTGAAAGCGTTGGAAGACAGGAAACAAGCCATAGGATACTTGCCACTACAAGGAAGGATTTTCTACTTACCTCACGCGACACTTACCTCATACAGATTGAGGTAAAGGAGAGTAAGCAGAACCCCTTGAGGGGACAGTGTGATTCGCCACCTTGGGATTTCCACCTTTTTTCTCCTTTTTTTCACAACAGTATCACATATGGACTCTAACTGCATGCACATTCTTGTGGTTTTTCTTTGGTAAATTGCCTGTACTAACTGTATGTACTGCGAAACTTTTTTGTCATCTGTGGTGTTCTAGTAATATCAATATTATTTGCTAGACTAGTATCTCTGTATATTATACAGATAGCTGCAGGTGTTTTATATTAGCAACATTATTTTATATTAGCAACATAATTGTAAACATTACTACTGCAAACATTGTGATAGCTTTATATGTATCTGGGTTTTTTTCCCCTAATATCAATTAGCAGTGCATTATTGTAACTCTTTGTACTTTATGTGTCTTATTATAGATACTGTAACTAGCTCCTTACACTAAGCGCCTCTATATTTTACCTTCTCTTGGATCTATATTTTTTGGGCTCTATTAGTCTTGTGGGGTTTGGGGATCCCACTTTTCTAATAAGTAATTTTGGGGCTGCATAGTGAGCTAACTACACTTCATTTATAATTATAATATTCCAATATAATAATATTTATCTTCAGGTAATACATTAGCACTACCTATACTTGCGCCGGTGTCACAATCTTTCTCTTTGTCCATATATATATATATTATATAATATTATATATAAAACAGAATCCAAGTGAAAAAGAGAGATCTTGTAAGTGAAAATGGAAAACAAAAAAATGTAGTATAATAAAAAAAAAAAGTTAAAATTGATGTGTAGAAAAATAACAAATAAAAAGGGAGAATAAATATCAAGATAAAGGGCATGATTTTGAAGAGGGTTAAACAAGCAGTTAGTCAGCAAATGAGGATGATTAGAAAAAAAAAAAAAAGCAGGATCGCATAGACGATTATACACAATCATATTTTCATTTGGTGATAAGTACAAAAAAAATAACAAATGTAAGAAAGATGGATGGGCAAAATAAAATTAATACCGAAGTTACAGTAAATAGAAGATTTACAACAATTTTGTTACAGAAAAAAGAGGAGCTTCCAATACACAGAAAGGTCACTGAATTATGTTAGATAGATAGTAAGAACGGCAAAACAGGAAGTGAACGCAGAAACCTTTTGCGCATGCGCACAAGGAAGATTCAATTGCGCATGCGCTCGGGAACGAGCACAGCCTAATTATGTATTCAAAACAAACATGTTTCATAGGTTTAATTTTAAATGAGAGTGAAGTGGATTTTTGAAGGGGTGGAGTTTACATTAGAAGGACCGTGAAACAAAAACGGTAAAATAGGAGATCTTTTTAAAAATAAATGATTGAAAAAAACAGTATAGCTAAATATTCATGCATATTTTTAAAGATAGCAATACAAAAACAAAAACTACATTTAGAAAAATTTACTGGTCCTTTAAAAAACCTAAGTCTAACCCCCAAGTGCTCCTTACTTCTCCGCCTGGAACAGGACCTTCTCCGCCGGTCTTCAGGACAGGTAAGGAGCACTTGGGGGTTCAACTTAGGTTTTTTAAAGGGGGATTGGGTGGGATAGAGTAGGGGTATGTGGGTGGTGGGTTGTAATGGGGGGGGGGTTGTTGTTTTATTTACAGGCAAAAGAGCTGATTACTTTGGGGCAATGCCCCACAAAAGGCCCTTTTAAGGGCTGGTAATAGAGCTGTTTACTTTTGTAATTTAGTGTTTGTTTTTTTTTTTGTAATTTAGTTTAGTGTATTTAATTGTATTTTAGTTTAGATTTTGTAGTTTATTTAATTAATGTATTGATAGTGTAGGTGTATTTGTAACTTAGGTTAGGATTTATTTTACTTGTAAATTGGTAATTATTTTAACTAGGTAGCTATTAAATAGTTATTAACTATTTAATAGCTATTGTACCTAGTTAAAATAAATACCAAGTTACCTGTAAAATAAATATAAACCCTAAAATAGCTACAATGTAATTATTAATTATATTGTAGCTATCTTAGGGTTTATTTTAGAGGTAAGTATTTAGTTTTAAATAGGAATAATTTAGTTAATATTATTAATATTATTTAGATTTATTTTAATAATAATTGTTAGGGGTGTTAGAGTTAGATAGGGTTAATATAGTTAATATATATAATATAATAACTATATTAACTATATTAACCATAATATAATTAGGGTTAATATAGTTAATATAGGTGGCGGCAGTATAGGGGGATTAGATTAGGGGTTAATAATTTTAATATATTTGTAGATTTAGATTACAGGCAAAAGAGCTGATTACTTTGTGACAATGCCCGCAAAAAGCCCTTTTAAGGGCTGGTAAAAGAGCTGGTTACTTTGGGGCAATGCCCCGCAAAAAGCCCTTTTGAGGGCTGGCAATAGAGCTGGTTACTTTGGGGCAATGCCACGCAAAAAGCCCTTTTCAGGGCTATTTGTAGGGTTAGACTTAGGTTTAGTGGTAGGGAAATTTTTGTATTTTAGGGGTTAATTAATTTAATATAGGTGGCGGCGGTATAGGGGGACTAGATTAGGGGTTAATTAATTTAATATAGGTGGCGGCTGTATAGGGGGATTAGATTAGGGGTTAATTAATTTAATATAGGTGGTGGCGGTATAGGGGGATTAGATTAGGGGTTAATAATTTTAATATAGGTGGCGGCGGTGTAGGGGGCTCACATTAGGGGGTAATATAGTTTAAATAGGTGGCGGCGGTGTAGGGGGATCATATTAGGGGGTAATATAGTTTAAATAGCTGGCAGAGGTGTAGGGGGAACATATTAGGGGGTAACATAGTTAATGTAGGTGGCGGCGGGGTAGGGGGCTCGCATTAGGGGGTAAAACATTTAATGTAGCTAGCGGCGGTGTAGGGGGCTCAGATTAGGGGGTAATATAGATAATGTAGTTGGCGGCGAGATCCAGGAGTGGCGGTTTAGGGGTTAATACATTTATTGTTAGGAGTGAGAGGGGGGATTGAGGAGAGGGGTATACATGTCGGGCTATGTTTGGGAGGCGTGTTAGACAGTAACGGGAGATTTAATAACTTAGTCAGGTTTTTTATGCGGCGGCAGTTTCTAAAGTGCCGTAAGTCACTGGCGACTCCAGAAATTTGTACTTACGCTGATTTCTGGACACTGGTTTGTCAGACTTACGGCACTTTAGCATCTGACGGCGCCGTATATAAGATAGCTTGAGTTGTGAGCTGAAACTACGGGTGGCGCAGGTTTCCACGCTTGCGCCAAAACCTGCACCGTATATTGGATCGCGGCCTTGGGGCGTACGTTAAATAACCAGTCTTTATAAGTAGCTGGTCAATGCTACCGTGAGCATGCTGTAGCACTTTGGACTCAAATTCATTAATCAAAGATCAGACCTCTCGTTAATGAAAAAAATGTCCCCAAATTTTCCCCAAAATAAAGAGTACAGTTGATTTTAAATAACTGCAAGATAAGAGATCAAAGTGAGGGGACGTGGGGTGTTAGAAAAAAAATGGCACTGAAAGTGCCTTTACATAGCAGACTATGGGGACTGTGTTTACACTGTAAATATATATGTATATGTTTATATATGAACCTTGTAGTCCCCACCATCAAACACATAAATATATATATTTAAAATGTTCTGCCCAAAGCTACGTAACCTACCCCCTTCGCTGCGCTAGGTTCTGTACCGTGTCTATCTGCATCAAAACAAGGCTCCCATTGGAGCCTATGGAAGCATGTTCACATTGCGCTGTACTTGTAATACCAGAGCAAATTTGCTTGCACCGGTATTACTGAGCGGAGCGCAAAAAAGCTAAATTTTGCACTCCACTTGTAATCTAGCCCTTGGATGCTGATGGTTCTCCATATTATTTTTTTCTTGCCACAGACGTTTTCTGTGACTTACTGCCATATAATTATAATAATATAATATAATCATAATTATTCATTACCTTCATGACTAGAATTTAATTTTGTTGAGGAGTAAATTGAGTATTTCTTCCAGATTTTTTTTTTGCCACTCTCCTGAGATGGCTCCAGGACAAATTTGTGCTCTCTTTTCGATGCAATTTTTCACTCCCTAATCACACCCAACAAACTATTCAATTATTCACCAGTTTTATTGTTAAATACATAATCACATGAATCAAAATTTAATATGTTTTCTAAGTTTAATAACACATAGAAACAGTATTACATTACAAATTAATTGTAGATGTGTCATTGGTTTCGCACAACTAAACATTTTAAAAGAACATATTACCAACAACCAAAATGGCACGTCCACCTGCATTCAAGGCTGGAGAACTTGGATAATTTTAGTGTATGGTATGGACAAATATTTTCTAAAAAGAATAGGGACTGCATCATATATGTAATGATGAGAAGAATGTACAAAGTAACCAGGATAAAAAGGATGCAAAGGCAATGTTTGATAAGATATAGAGACCTTCAACAAAGCAAAAAACAATACAATAAGGCTATACGATCACTTATTAAAACCTGCGTCATTTTTTAATATTGTGTTTTAAACTTTAGTATGTATATAGAAATGTATTAATTATTAAAAGTATACATTAATGATTTACATTAGGCCTCAATTTGTCTACCAAGTTCAAACAGATTTTATTGGAAGTATAGTTAAATGTGCACAATATTTCTCTCTAATTTTTATTGAGCAATTTTCAACATTGTCAGAATATAATGTGTGCATACATAATGGCAGTCACTTTATACAAAAATGGTTGTCACATGAACATAACCAAAACAGATCTTTTAAATTAATACATATTTAGTTATAGTATTAGTCCGTTTAAGTTTTCAAATGATGTTTGATTAACTGTAATATTAATAACTAATTAAAACACATATATTGATAATAATAATTTATACAAGACTAACAGCTTAATGACAAGTCTAAAATATACCTAATAAAAATAATATAGAGAACTAAATACATGCAAAAGTAGTGAGAGAGGAGAACTGAAGAGTAGTGAGATAAAAAAAGAACTATATCTACATGCATATCTGCATGTATATGTAGCTTTTGAAATAAAGTTGATTTATTTACAACAAAATAATCAAACCTCCCTGCATTAAAGGTGATGATGAATTACATACAAGAAAACATAAAACATGGAATTAATCTAGACATCCTATATTATAAAAGGCCAGGTATGCTTGTCCGATGCAGTCATGCGCAGTAGAGACTGCATCGCAAGACAAATGTACTTGGCCGGAAGAAGCAGTGTCCAGTGAATGGTGACAGACTGCGTGCGTCTCCGCCACAAGGAGATTGGGGCGTGTGTCTGCCGCAAGGTCTTAAGGATTAGTAGTGACGTGTTAGGATCAATGTCACATGTTTGCGCGAGAAAGGCTGCGAGGCCTTACGGATCAGTGGCGCGTCTCTGCGCAAAAAAATGGAGCTTTACGTGGGAGGGTGAGGAGGTGGGTGGATCATCGCTAGAGGGGGCAGGAGCGGGTGGGAACGCTACGCTGCTAAATTTGTGGCATGGGGGGTGAGGAGGGGGCTGGGGTGGGTGGGACCGCTACGCTGCCAGAAAAATGGTCTTTAAGACTAGTACATTTATATTTGTTCACAGATTTATCAAAAAGAAGAAGGCAAGTGAAAAAATTCCCAAAGTATGTTCGGACAATTACATATTCAACACCTTTCAGTAATTGTGAATCTCAGTAATTGTGATTCATCACCTATATTAGTCTAATATATGAACCAGAAATGGTGGGGGCAGCTGTAGTAAGGCCTATGAGATGTGTTGTACCATCCAATTCTGAAGATAACATAGCAAATGATGATGTTAGTAGTCATTCAGAGGTCCATGAAAATATGCCAGGTAATTATCCATTCCAACACAATGTTTGCAGTCTTAAGAACAGCTGTTGCAAGGCCTATGAGATGTATTGTACCATCCAATACTGAAGATAGCATAGCAAAAAATGATGTTAGTAGCCATTCAGAGGTCCATGAAAATATGCCAGGTAATTATCCATTCCAACACAATGTTTGCAGTCTTTAGCATTACAAATTGATTTTTAAAACAGTTCATTCATGCTTCTGGCTACTGTAATGATTTGCCTGTCCTCCACCAATTTTTGAAAAAGTTTGCATCATGTGGTCATAACAGTCTACAACAATGATGTTGTCCTTTTTATATATTTCTTATCATAATAATATCCTATGTTTGTCTTTTCTGTGTTATCTGAGGAAACATCCATTCCAGACAATGAAGCCTTAAATATATCAATCGCAGAAGCATAAAGGGCCTGAAATTAGAAGTAAGATAACATTTTAAGGTTTAACAATTTTATATTGATAATTATTTGAATCACACTAATTTGACTTTTTTTTAGCTTTTTTATAGATGAAAATAAAAGCACACAAACTGAACATAATCAGCAAGATATGCAAAATATTTTTATAGAACTGTGGCAATCATGGTTGAATGTGGGCAGTGCAATAAGAAATTTAGAGGAGGGACTGTGAGCTTTTATTTAAATCTGTCGACATTTTACAAGTTTTACAACTCTTAATGTTGTTAAAAATGAATGTTTTACTTTAAATATTTAACAAAGTTTTGGTATATATCCATAACAATAAATCTGTTTTATTAACTAAATACTGTACCA
>NW_026510741.1:0-26156 GCF_027579735.1 Bombina bombina
ATATTACATATATATATATATACACACATATATACATACATATATATATATATATATACACATACACACAAATATACATATATATATATACATATATATATATACACATATATACATAGATATACATATATATATATATATACATATATTTATTCTTTACTTGGCCGATGTGCCTATTAGTAAATAAGTTAAAGCTCAGACAGCAATTGTGTCCCCTCCGTAACTTTCTCGATTATATATATACATATACACATACATATATATATATATATATATATATATATATATATATACATATATAACAATTAAAATTATGGGGAGGCGAAAAGTGAGTTTAAAATCCTCCACTAAATACAAAATAGAGAAAATAGCTCATTGTGTAAACCATTTACAAATCTTAACAAGTCAGAAGACTTGCTTTAAACCCAGAAACTCTCTGACTACACTGTTTCCAATGCAGCAAAGGAATCTGGGTAAGATATGCACACAATGACTCACCTTTTTACTTTTAGCCTGCTTTTTAAGACAGACTTCCCTTTATGCCATAGCACTGCTGCATTACACAACTTTTATGCTTAGCTAGGGTTAGTACAGTGATTTAGACCAATCCCAGGACAGCTGTTTCGTGGTTATTGCCACTCATCAGCTGGGAGTAGGTTAAATCACTGCTTCCTATATTTTTGTCTTTTCTCCAAGATTGGAGAAAGGCTTATCGATAAGTTCCCTAAAGGTTCAAATCTATGCCTGCTCAGGAAATCGGCCTCCCAGTTGACAACCCCTAGCATGTGGATTGCCGACAGGTAGCAAGAATGGGCCTCCACCCACTGAATTATCTTGGTAACCTCTGTCATCGATAAGGAACTCCTCATTCCTCCCTGATGAGTGACGTAAGCCACTGAATGTATGTTGTCCGACTGGAACCTAACAAATTTGACCGAGGCTAACTGGGGCCAGGCCAGAAGAGCATTGAAGATCGTTCTCAGGTCCAGGATGTTTATAGGAAGAACCGACACTGACTGAGACCAAACACCCTGAGCCGTTAGGGAGCCCCAGACAGCTCCCCACACAAGAAGACTGGCGTCTGTTGTCACAATCACCCGAGACGGTCTGCGAAAGCAAGTTCCCTGGGATAGATGAGCCAGAGACAACCACCATTGAAGAAAGTCCCTTGTCTCCTGCTCCAGAGATATTCGAAGACACAAGTCTGTATAATCTCTGACCCATTGACTACAGAGGTCTGAGGAGGAACCGAGGAAATGGGATGATGTCCATTGCCGCCACCATCAGCCCGATTACCTCAATGCACTGGACCGCTGACGGCCGAGGAGTGGACAGAAGGACTAGACGAGTATACAAAATCTTTGATTTCCCGACTACTGTCAGAAATATCTTCTTCATTGATGGAATCTTATTATTCCCCAAGAAAGAAACCCTTGTACTTGGGACTAACTAACTCTTTCCTAAATTTACCTTTTACCCCTGAGATCTCAGGAAGGATAACACCATGTCGGTGTGGAATCTTGCTTGTTGTAAGAATGTTGCCTGGACTAGGATGTCGTCCAATTAAGGTGCCACTGCAATGCCCCATGGCCGAAGCATCGTCAACAGTGATCCAAGAACCCTTGTGAAAATTTTGGGAGCTGTGGCAAGCCACGAATTGGAAGTGTTTTCTAGAAAAGGAACCTTGTAAAGAAAGAGCTATTAGTTGAACACAAGCCTCCTTACTTCCAAGGACAGCCATACATGGCACAACACAAAGTACCAGCACCTGGGGGTGGATTTGAAGAAACTTGTAATGATCCCAGTGAATAGGAACATGTAAGAACGCGTCCTCAAATTCACCAATGACAATAAATTGAGCCTCCTTGCGATTATAAAAAATTCCAGACCCTGATCCTAATTGGAAGAGGAATTATCACTCCCAGGTTTCCTACGTAGTGTAAGAACGCCTCTCCTCTTGTCTGGTCTGCCAACAATCTTGAAAGCAGAAACCTGCACCTGAGAGAAAGTCTTGAACTATAATTTGTATTCCAGGGACACAAAATTCCCAAGTGATCATGAAATCACAACCCCAAGCTTGATCGAAGAAGGAAAAACCTGCTCCCTTACGTATCGGGCACACACCCCTCATGCTGTACTTGATTTAACAGCAGGAATCTTGGGCTGTTTTCCCCTATTCTAAGTTTAGCTTGGGGTACATCTCTGACGTCCTCCCGCTTATTTCTTATTTTGTAGATGAAACAACCGCAGACCAAGATCTTAACCATAATGCTCTGCGGGTCAATATGGTAAAGCCTGAATCGTAGTGCCCATCACTCCTCTATCATAAAGGAGATTACTCACTTAAAGGCCTTTACACTTTTCATTCGAAGGGGAGAGTGTCTGTCCAATAGAAACAGACAACACATCAAATAAGTACTCCGCCGCACTGGAGACAGTAGCCCTACCAGCCGCAGGTTGTCCATTTAAACCCTCAACTTTCTTTTATAGGGTTCTTCTCCTGTATCAGTTCCAAAAAGAACTACTATCCACTATGGGAATAGTATCTCCCTACTGCAAAGACTCTGTAATAGAGTCTACTATATAAAAAATCTTATTTAATATAGGAAAGGAGAAAAAGGTAATAACCAGATTCTTAAATTCCTGGGCAAATATCCTTATAGCCCTATCTGGTATAGGAAATACATCCACCATGAAGGGCGCGTCACAATATTAGTATAAGTAACAGGACTCTCTAGGATAGACTACTACGCCAGTAGAGACGGAGTCGCCCATGGTAGCCAAAAACCTCTTTAAGTAGTCAATAGAAGTAATTAAGCTACAACTGAAAGAAAAACAACCTAAGAATCGGATAGGGGAACTACCCCATCTGAGTCTAAGAATTCCCCCTCAGAAACTACCTAAGTAACTTCCTCTCTCAGGTTACAGGGAAAAACATAATTTATGCTTACCTGATAAATTTATTTCTCTTGTAGTGTATCCAGTCCACGGATCATCCATTACTTATGGGATATTCTCCTTCCCAACAGGAAGTTGCAAGAGGATCACCCACAGCAGAGCTGCTACATAGCTCCTCCCCTAACTGTCATATCCAGTCATTCGACCGAAAACAGAGAAAGGAGAAACCATAGGGTGCAGTGGTGACTGTAGTTTAATTAAAATTTAGACCTGCCTTAAAAGGACAGGGCGGGCCGTGGACTGGATACACTACAAGAGAAATAAATTTATCAGGTAAGCATAAATTATGTTTTCTCTTGTTAAGTGTATCCAGTCCACGGATCATCCATTACTTATGGGATACAAATACCAAAGCTAAAGTACACGGATGATGGGAGGGACAAGGCAGGATTAAGCAGAAGGAACCACTGCCTGAAGAACCTCTCCCCCAAAAACAGCCTCCGAAGAAGCAAAAGTATCAAATTAGTAAAATTTGGAAAAAGTGTGAAGCGAAGACCAAGTCGCGGCCTTGCAAATCTGTTCAACAGAGGCCTCATTTTTAAAGGCCCAAGTGGAAGCCACAGCTCTAGTAGAATGAGCTGTAATCCTTTCAGGGGGCTGCTGTCCAGCAGTCTCATAGGCTAGGCGTATTATGCTCCGAAGCCAAAAGGAAAGAGGTTGCCGAAGCTTTTTGACCTCTCCTCTGTCCAGAGTAAACGACAAACAGGGTAGATGTTTGACGAAAATCTTTAGTAGCTTGTAAGTAAAACTTCAAGGCACGGACTACGTCCAGATAATGTAAAAGACATTCCTTCTTTGAAGAAGGATTAGGACACAATGATGGAACAACAATCTCTTGATTGATATTCTTGTTAGAAACCACCTTAGGTAAAAACCCAGGTTTGGTATGCAGGACTACCTTATCTGAATGAAAAATCAGATAAGGAGAATCACATTGTAAGGCAGATAGCTCAGAGACTCTCCGAGCCGAGGAAATAGCCATCAAAAACAGAACTTTCCAAGATAAAAGCTTAATTATCAATGGAATGAAGGGGTTCAAACGGAACTCCTTGAAGAACCTTAAGAACCAAGTTTAAGCTCCACAGGGGAGCAACAGGTTTAAACACAGGCTTAATTCTAACCAAATCCTGGCAAAATGCCTGGACGTCTGGAACCTCTGCCAGACGCTTGTGCAAAAGAATAGACAGAGCAGAAATATGTCCCTTTAAGGAACTAACTGATAATCCTTTGTCCAAGCCCTCTTGGAGAAAAGACAATATTCTGGGAATCCTAACCTTACTCCATGAGTAATTCTTGTATTCACACCAATAAAGATATTTACTCCATATCTTGTGGTAGATTTTCCTGGTAACAGGCTTTCGTGCCTGTATTAAAGTATCAATGACTGACTCTGAGAAGCCACGCTTTGATAGAATCAAGCGTTCAATCTCCATGCAGTCAGTCTCAGAAAAATTAGATTTGGATGATTGAAAGGACCTTGTATCAGAAGGTCCTGTCTTAGAGGCAGAGTCCATGGTGGAAAGGATGACATGTCCACTAGGTCTGCATACCAAGTCCTGCGTGGCCACGCAGGTGCTATCAGAATCACCAATGCTCTCTCCTGTTTGATTTTGGCAATCAGTCGAGGGAGCAGAGGAAACGGTGGAAACACATAAGCCAGGTTGAAGAACCAAGGCGCTGCATGAGACTTGGCAACTTGAAAGCTTGACGCCTGTATCAGGATGTCGTCTAGATACGGAGCCACCGCTATGCCTCGCGGTCTTAGAACCGCCAGAAGTGAGCCCAGAACCTTTGTAAAGATTCTCGGGGC
The DNA here is from genome assembly GCF_027579735.1 of Bombina bombina. Taxonomy (NCBI): domain Eukaryota; kingdom Metazoa; phylum Chordata; class Amphibia; order Anura; family Bombinatoridae; genus Bombina; species Bombina bombina. Next base: position 4,769 of record NW_026510741.1, read on the forward strand.
TGTAGCCAACCCGAAGGGAAGAGCCACAAATTGGTAATGCCTGTCTAGAAAGGCAAACCTTAGAAACAGATGATGATCTTTGTGAATCGGTATATGAAGGTAGGCATCCTTTAAGTCCACTGTGGTCATGTACTGACCTTCTTGGATCATGGGTAGGATGGTCCGAATAGTTTCCATTTTGAAAGATGGAACTCTGAGGAATTTGTTTAAGATCTTTAGATCCAAAATTGGTCTGAAGGTTCCCTCTTTTTTGGGAACCACAAACAGATTTGAATAAAAACCCTGTCCTTGTTCCGTCCGCGGAACTGGATGGATCACTCCCATAACTAGGAGGTCTTGCACACAGCGTAGGAATTCCTCTCTCTTTATCTGATTTGCAGATAGCCTTGAAAGATGAAATCACCCTTGTGGAGGGGAAGCTTTGAAGTCCAGAAGATATCCCTGAGATATGATCTCCAACGCCCAGGGATCCTGAACATCTCTTGCCCACGCCTGGGCAAAGAAAGAAAGTCTGCCCCCTACTAGATCCGTTGCCGGATAGGGGGCCGTTCCTTCATGCTGTCTTAGAGGCAGCAGCAGGCTTTCTGGCCTGCTTGCCTTTGTTCCAGGACTGGTTAGGTTTCCAGGTCTGCTTAGATTGAGCAAAAGTTCCCTCTTGTTTTGAAGCGGAGGAAGTTGATGCTGCACCTGCCTTGAAATTTCGAAAGGCACGAAAATTAGACTGTTTGGCCTTTGCTTTGGCCTTGTCCTGAGGAAGGGTGTGACCCTTACCTCCAGTAATGTCAGCAATAATTTCCTTCAAACCAGGCCCGAATAAGGTCTGCCCCTTGAAAGGAATGTTGAGTAATTTAGACTTCGAAGTCACGTCAGCTGACCAGGATTTAAGCCATAGCGCCCTACGCGCTTGGATGGCGAATCCGAAATTCTTAGCCGTTAGTTTAGTCAAATGAACAATGGCATCAGAAACAAATGAGTTGTCAATTTCAGTCAATGGAGCTGTATGGATGGCCTCTTCCAGGGCCTCAAACCAGAATGCCGCCGCCGCGGCCGTGACAGGCGCAATGCATGCAAGGGGCTGTAAAATAAAACCTTGTTGAATAAACATTTTCTTAAGGTAACCCTCCAATTTTTTATCCATTGGATCTGAAAAAGCACAACTGTCCTGAACCGGGATAGTGGTACGCTTTGCTAAAGTAGAAACTGCTCCCTCCACCTTAGGGACAGTCTGCCATAAGTCCCGTGTAGTGGCGTCTATTGGAAACATTTTTCTAAATATAGGAGGTGGGGAAAAGGGCACACCCGGTCTATCCCACTCCTTGCTAATAATTTCTTTAAGCCTTTTAGGTATAGGAAAAACATCAGTACACACCGACACCGCATAGTATTTATCCAGCCTACACAATTTCTCTGGTACTACAACTGTGTTACAGTCATTCAGAGCAGCTAATACCTCCCCAAGCAATACACGGAGGTTCTCAAGCTTAAATTTAAAATTAGAAATCTCTGAATCAGGTTTCCCCGAATCAGAGACGTCACCCACAGACTGAAGCTCTCCGTCCTCATGATCTGCATATTGTGACGCAGTATCAGACATTGCCCTTACAGCATCTGCGCGCTCTGTATTTCTCCTAACCCCAGAGAAATCGCGCTTGCCTTTTAATTCAGGCAACCTATAATAACTGACAAAAACTTTTTTTTTTTTTTTTTTAAATAGTAACAACAACTGCCACAGCTCTACTGTGGCTTGTTACCTCCCTCAAAAACGACTTTGAAGCCTTTTGAGCCCTCCAGAGATATCCTGGATCATGCAGGAAGAAGCTGGATGTCTGTATCTGTAATTTTTGATGCACAAAAAAAACCCTCCCACTCATATTAAAACAGTGGAAAGCTGTTACTAGGCAGAATTCAAGCCAGCCATGTGGAAAAAAAAACTAGGCGGGGGGCGGAGCTGTCTGCCAACCAAGATGGTCGCATGATTTGGGAGCTCCGTATATGTACTTTTCAAGAGAGCCCTATTAACAACAGGAACCCTAAAAATAAATATTGTATCTGAAGGACCATAATACAGAGAGAAGCCTAGACCATGCTGATTGCTCACCGGTGACTTTGGGATTAACATTGAGCCGAACAGCCGCTTTGGAGCTACCTGCCACACATCTGAGCGCCATTTTGGCGGAATAACATACTCATCAGGGAGAATCACTGCAGCGTTCAAAAACACTTAATAACCCTCCAGGCCTCTGCCCAACATGAAGAGCCAAGTACCTTACACTGTTCTCAGAGACCTGTTGGAGGAGCATGGGAGGAGACTATGTGGGAAGCTGGATGCCCTTATAGACACAATGCAGGCGGCTCGTAAGCATGGCGACACTGCCGCAGAGGAACATAGAAAAATAAAGGAATCGCAAAATAGCATAATACCCGCGGATCTTCAGACGTGCTCTCTGTCACTGGCGTTGGCGGAGACAGGCCCTGAGATGGAGCTTAGCTCTTCCTGTGCCGCTGGCGGCAGATCGCACACATGTGGAGGAGTGCAGTGCGGCTACTCGCACACAGGAACAAACACCACAGAGCGTTGCGGTGCTCTCGCAGCTCCTAACATGCTCCTCACTGCCCTTAGCTCTGTAAGCTCAACACAAATCCCTTGCACAGAAAGCCATCAGACCCGGCGGATACATCAGGTTATGTGTAATTTCCCCTTGTGGGAGTTATGGGACAACATACGAACCGCACTTGGGCTGATGCGGTCATTCAGAGTGGGAATCTGTTAGGGGAGTGCATGGAGAGAGGCGATTTTGGGCGTACTTTGACCATCGGGAATGCCTAGCGCCTTGAGGGCTTCCCTCCGCTACACTCTCTGCAGCGCGTAAAACGGATGTTATGCTTCTCCCAGCTCCGGATTACATATACACATGTGTTGATTTCATTATTCAATAAGCCCTAGCTGACAGTGGTGAGGCTTTGAATTTATATTGAGTCCCTGGTGCACCTAGAGTAAGATACTCTCCTCTACTTACCAGCCATGGCACGCTTTAAAACTGGGGGAACACTGTTCAGATTCGCACAACTATAGGATATTACACTTTTCTCTATTGTGAACACTTTTGGCTTCTTGATGCCAGCATGAATGCCGGATCTGGGTGCTGTGTCTCTTCTAGTGGGGGATTGCAGCGCTTAGATACCCATAAGCTCCTAATTCACCTTAGTTACCAGACTCCCTGAATAGTTTTGCTATAATTGAACTGAGGACTCTATACTCATGAAGGCTAATCTCAGATACTGTATTGATCTTGTGACTGCATCATCTTGATGTCTCTACAGGGGACCTTTGGGTGCTCCATTGCCTGATAAAGCTTGCTACTCTTAATATGTACCCTAATGTCTTATCCTACAATGTTAACTGTTTTGTCCTTTAGACATACTTATCATGGTGGGAAGTATCTCATGCTAATATAATATTTTGTTAGGCTTTCTTACTGTCCAGAGGTAAATAATTGAGACTCTAAGGTCAAACCCCTGTATATCTGAGTATATTCAATGTAAATTTTAGACCTATGGCAACTTAATAAGTATTAAGAAGTTCTACATACTTATTCGCATTTTGAGCAGTGATGATGATCTAGGTATCAGCAGTTTTTACTGAATGATTGCGTGCTGGCTGCCAGCATATGCTATAATTTTCTAACTAGATAGATAAACTAATCTTTGCTGATGCCAGCTCTCTGATCACTACCTACATTACTGATCTACACCAGTAATTTGACGTTGAGTACAGATCTAAAAGAGATTTATGAAATAGAGTTTGTAACTTCATGTCTAGCTACCTAATGTAAACTGTATTATACAACCTTTGACTTCCATGCCGTAGGATATTTTACAATATGTTTTCGCTTTATAACTGTATAAGATTGCTCAGGTCTGTTCAATTTAAACCTCTGAATTTACCATTTACATTTATTGTCTTCAGCTGATTCGTAACTAAGTGATATGCAGTGTACTTTCCCAATTGACCCTTATGCTAATTGCACAGTATACATAGTTGATTTCCTGAATGAGGATATTATAAAAATGTAGAGAAAACACTTGTTAGCGCTTAGATACTTATACACTGTGTTGTGCTACTGTTTGTTCCTGCCTCTAACTATGCTCCCAATGTAGAAAGTTATTTACTCCTCATATATATATATGCCTTATGGAAGTGTTCATGGCGTAGGTCAGATGTTAGTGAACACACCACCGCTGTTGCCCATTACTCCGCCCCCCCACTATTTTTTATTTTTAAGTGCAGCAGGAAGGTAACTTAGCATGCAGTTACTGCCCAATCCTGTCAACACCTCAGCATACCCTGCTGAGGCACCCATCTGAAAACGTTACGGTTTCTTTATTCCCAAAAAAAAATATTTTGTAAAACGAAGCCCTTAGAAAACGATGTCAATAGACTAACTGTCTACATCTCTAGGCATAAGAGGTCCGGAGCGTAACTGTATACTTTGTCCGGCCCCCTGATGTAGGAAAAACACTAGTGGAGAATTGTGCAGCCAAAATTGGTGCCACACGTAGCTCCGCCCATTGTGGGCGTTACCATACTTAACTCCCGGTTGCCATTATGATAGATAAAATAATTAAGCCACCGGGAGCAAACTGACTATCTGTGAAGTCTGGGGGCAGATAGGGCTACCGATTGCTGGACAGCAGCTTAGCCTCTAAATGAAAAACATAATTTATGCTTACCTGATAAATTTATTTCTCTTGTGGTGTATCCAGTCCACGTATCATCCATTACTTGTGGGATATTCTCCTTCCCAACAGGAAGCTGCAAGAGGATCACCCACAGCAGAGCTGTCTATATAGCTCCTCCCCTAACTGCCACCTCCAGTCATTCGACCGAAGAGAAGCAAGAGAAAGGAGAAATCATAGGGTGCAGTGGTGACTGTAGTTAAAGGGACACTGTACCTAAATTTTTTCTTTCATGATTCAGATAGAGCATGCAATTTTAAGCAACTTTCTAATTTACTCCTATTATCAAATTGTCTTCATTCTCTTGGTATCTTTATTTGGAAAGCAAGAATTTAAGTTTAGATGCCGGACCATTTTTGGTGAACAACCTGGGTTGTCCTTGCTGATTGGACAGCACCAATAAACAAGTGCTGTCCATGGTTCTGAACCACAAATTATCTGGCTCCTTAGCTTAGATGCCTTCTTTTTCAAATAAAGAAAGCAAGAGAACGAAGAAAAATTGATAATAGGAGTAAATTAGAAAGTTGCTTAAAATTGCATGCCCTATATGAATCACAAAAGAAAAAATTTGGGTTCAGTGTCCCTTTAAAAAATAAAATATACCTGTCTTAAAATGACAGGGCGGGCCGTGGACTGGATACACCACAAGAGAAATAAATTTATCAGGTAAGCATAAATTATGTTTTTTCTTGTAAGGTGTATCCAGTCCACGGATCATCCATTACTTGTGGGATACCAATACCAAAGCTAAAGTACACGGATGAAGGGAGGGACAAGGCAGGTACTTAAACGGAAGGTACCACTGCCTGAAGAACCTCTCTCACAAAAATAGCCTCCGAAGAAGCAAAAGTATCAAATTTATAAAACTTTGAAAAAGTATGAAGCGAAGACCAAGTCGCCGCCTTGCAAATCTGTTCAACAGAAGCCTCATTTTTAAAAGCCCATGTGGAAGCCACAGCTCTAGTAGAATGAGCTGTAATTCTTTCAGGGGGCTGCTGGCCAGCAGTCTCATAAGCTAAGCGTATTATACTTAGCCAAAACGAAAGAGAAGTTGCCGAAGCCTTTAGGCCTCTCCTCTGTCCAGAGTAGACAACAAACAAAGCAGATGTTTGACAAAATCTTTAGTAGCTTGTAAATAAAACTTTAAAGCACGAACCACGTCAAGATTGTGTAATAGACGTTCCTTCTTTGAAGAAGGATTAGGACACAATGACGGAACAACAATCTCCTGATAGATATTCTTATTAGATACCACCTTAGGTAAAAACCCAGGTTTGGTACACAAAACTACCTTATCTGCATGGAAGATCAGATAAGGGGAATCACACTGTAAGGCAGATAACTCGGAAACTCTACAAGCCGAGGAAATAGCTACCAAAAACAGAACTTTCCAAGATAAAAGCTTGATATCTATGGAATGAAGAGGTTCAAACGGAACCCCTTGGAGAACTTTAAGAAACAAATTTAAACTCCATGGCGGAGCAACTGGTTTAAACACAGGCTTGATTCTAACTAAAGCCTGACAAAACGCCTGAACGTCTGGAGCATCCGCCAGACGCTTGTGCAAAAGAATAGACAGAGCAGAAATCTGTCCCTTTAAGGAACTAGCTGACAATTCCTTTTTCAATCCTTCTTGGAGATGAGATAATATCCTGGGAATCCTGACTTTACTCCATGAGTAACCCTTGGATTCACACCAATAAAGATATTTACACCATATCTTATGATAGATTTTCCTGGTGACAGGCTTTCGTGCCTGAATTAAGGTATCAATAACCGACTCGGAGAAGCCACGCTTTGATAAAATCAAGCGTTCAATCTCCAGGCAGTCTCAGAGAAATTAGATTTGGATGGTTGAAAGGACCCTGAAGTAGAAGGTCCTGTCTCAGAGGCAGAGTCCATGGTGGAAGAGATGACATGTCCACTAGATCTGCATACCAAGTCCTGCTTGGCCACGCAGGTGCTATCAAAATCACTGATGCTCTCTCCTGCTTGATTTTGGCAATCAGACGAGGGAGCAGAGGAAACGGTGAAAACACATAAGCCAGGTTGAAGGACCAAGGCGCTGCTAGAGCATCTATCAGCGTTGCCTTGGGATCCCTAGACCTGGATTCGTAACAAGGAAGTTTGGCGTTCTGGCGAGACACCATAAGATCCATTTTTGGTTTGCCCCATAGTTGAATCAGCTGGGCAAATACCTCCGGATGGAGTTCCCACTCCCCCAGATGAAAAGTCTGTCGACTTAGAAAATCCGCCTCCCAGTTCTCTACACCTGGGATATGGATAGCCGATAGGTGGCAAGAGTGAATCTCTGCCCAACGAATTATCTTTGAAACTTCCAACATCGCTAGGGAACTCCTTGTTCCCCCTTGATGGTTGATGTAAGCCACAGTCGTGATGTTGTCCGACTGAAATCTGATGAACCTCATTGTCGCTAGATGAGGCCAAGCCTGAAGAGCATTGAATATCGCTCTTAGTTCCAGAATGTTTATTGGAAGGAGGGTCTCCTCCTGAGTCCACGATCCCTCAGCCTTCAGGGAGTTCCAGACTGCCCCCCAGCCTAGAAGGCTGGTATCCGTCGTAACTATTGTCCAATCTGGCATGCGAAAGGTCATACCTTTTGACAGATGGACCCGAGATAGCCACCAGAGAAGAGAATCCCTGGTCTCTTGATCCAGATTTAGTAGAGGGGACAAATCTGTGTAATTCCCATTCCACTGACTGAGCATGCAGAGTTGCAGCGGTCTGAGATGTAGGCGGGCAAACGGCATTATGTCGATTGCCGCTACCATTAAGCCGATTACTTCCATACACTGAGCCACCGAAGGGCGAGAAGTAGAATAAAGAACACAGCAAGAATTTAGAAGTTTTGATAACCTGGTCTCTGTCAGGTAAATCCTCATTTCTACAGAATCTATTAGAGTTCCCAGAAAGGAAACTTGTGAGAGGGGATAGAGAACTCTTCTCTTCGTTCACTTTCCACCCGTGCGACCTCAGAAATGCCAGAACTATGTCCGTATGAGACTTGGCAATTTGGAAATTTGACGCCTGTATCAGAATGTCGTCTAAATAAGGGGCCACTGCTATGCCCTGCGGCCTTAGGACCGCCAGAAGTGACCCCAGAACCTTCGTAAAGATTCTTGGAGCTGTAGCTAACCCAAAGGAAAGAGCTACAAACTGGAAATGCCTGAACAGGAAGGCAAACCTGAGAAACCGATGATGATCTTTGTGTATCGGAATGTGAAGATAAGCATCCTTTAAATCCACTGTAGTCATGTATTGACCCTCCTGGATCATAGGTAGGATGGTACGAATAGTCTTCATCTTGAATGATGGGACCCTGAGAAATTTGTTTAGGATCTTGAGATCTAAGATTGGTCTGAAGGTTCCCTCTTTCTTGGGAACCATAAACAGTTTAGAATAGAAGCCTTGTCCCTGTTCCTCCTTTAGAACTGGGTGGATCACTCCCATACCTTCGAGGTCTTGAACACAATGTAAGAATGCCTCTCTCTTTATCTGGTTTGCAGATAATTGTGAAAGGTGAAATCTCCCTTTCTCCAACATAGGTGTGTCCGGTCCACGGCGTCATCCTTACTTGTGGGATATTCTCTTCCCCAACAGGAAATGGCAAAGAGCCCAGCAAAGCTGGTCACATGATCCCTCCTAGGCTCCGCCTACCCCAGTCATTCTCTTTGCCGTTGCACCGGCAACATCTCCACGGAGATGGTTAAGAGTTTTTTTTTTTTTTTTTTTTTTTTCCCCCCCCACACAAGAGGCCCCTAGTACATCTAGTGCGCCAATACTTATTACCATGCAACAATTAACGGCTGTTATGGATAATTCTATTGCAAACATTTTATCTAAAATGCCTACTTATCAGAGAAAGCGCGATTGCTCTGTTTTAAACACTGAAGAGCAAGAGGACGCTGATGATAACGGTTCTGACATACCCTCACACCAATCTGAAGTGGCCAGGAGGGAGGTTTTGTCTGAGGGAGACATTTCAGATTCAGGAAAAATTTCTCAACAAGCTGAACCTGATGTTGTAACATTTAAATTTAAATTAGAACATCTCTGCGCACTGCTTAAGGAGGTATTATCTACTCTGGATGATTGTGACAATTTGGTCATTCCAGAGAAATTATGTAAGATGGACAAGTTCCTAGAGGTTCCGGTGCCCCCCGATGCTTTTCCTATACCCAAGCGGGTGGCGGACATAGTAAATAAGGAGTGGGAAAGGCCCGGCATACCTTTTGTTCCTCCCCCTATATTTAAGAAATTATTTCCTATAGTCGACCCCAGAAAGGACTTATGGCAGACAGTCCCCAAGGTCGAGGGGGCGGTCTCTACTCTAAACAAACGCACTACTATTCCCATAGAAGATAGTTGTGCTTTCAAAGATCCTATGGATAAAAAATTAGAGGGTTTGCTTAAAAAGATGTTTGTTCAGCAAGGTTACCTTCTACAACCAATTTCATGCATTGTTCCTGTCACTACGGCAGCGTGTTTCTGGTTCGAAGAACTAGAAAAGTCGCTCAATAAAGAATCTTCGTATGAGGAGGTTATGGACAGAGTTCAAGCACTTAAATTGGCTAACTCTTTTATTTTAGATGCCGCTTTGCAATTAGCTAGATTAGCGGCGAAAAATTCAGGGTTTGCTATCGTGGCGCGCAGAGCGCTTTGGCTAAAGTCTTGGTCAGCGGATGTGTCTTCCAAGACAAAATTGCTTAACATCCCTTTCAAGGGTAAAACACTGTTTGGTCCTGATTTGAAAGAGATTATTTCAGACATCACCGGGGGAAAGGGCCACGCCCTTCCTCAGGATAGGTCTTTTAAGGCTAAAAATAAGCCTAATTTTCGTCCCTTTCGCAGAAACGGACCAGCCTCTAATTCTACATCCTCTAAGCAAGAGGGTAATACTTCTCAACCCAAACCAGCCTGGAGACCGATGCAAGGCTGGAACAAGGGTAAGCAGGCCAAGAAGCCTGCCACTGCTACCAAAACAGCATGAAGGGATGGCCCCCGATCCGGGACCGGATCTGGTGGGGGGCAGACTTTCTCTCTTTGCTCAGGCTTGGGCAAGAGATGTTCAGGATCCTTGGGCACTAGAAATAGTTTCTCAGGGTTATCTCCTGGAATTCAAGGAACTACCCCCAAGGGGAAGGTTCCACAGGTCTCAATTATCTTCAAACCAAATAAAAAGACAGGCATTCTTACATTGTGTAGAAGACCTGTTAAAGATGGGAGTAATTCATCCAGTTCCAATAGGAGAACAAGGGATGGGGTTTTACTCCAACCTGTTCATAGTTCCCAAAAAAGAGGGAACATTCAGACCAATTTTAGATCTCAAGATCCTAAACAAATTTCTCAGGGTTCCATCGTTCAAAATGGAAACCATTCGAACGATCCTTCCTACCATCCAGGAAGGTCAATTTATGACCACGGTGGATTTAAAGGATGCGTACCTACATATTCCTATCCACAAGGAACATCATCAGTTCCTAAGGTTCGCTTTTCTGGACAAGCATTACCAGTTTGTGGCACTTCCATTCGGATTAGCCACTGCTCCGAGAATTTTCACAAAGGTACTAGGGTCCCTTCTAGCGGTTCTAAGACCAAGGGGCATTGCAGTAGTACCGTACTTGGACGACATCCTGATTCAAGCGTCGTCTCTGTCAAAAGCAAAGGCTCATACGGACATCGTCCTAGCCTTTCTCAGATCTCACGGATGGAAAGTGAACATAGAAAAAAGTTCTCTGTCCCCGTCAACAAGAGTTCCCTTCTTGGGAACAATAATAGATTCCTTAGAAATGAGGATTTTTCTGACAGAGGTCAGAAAATCAAAACTTCTAAGCTCTTGTCAAGTACTTCATTCTGTTCTTCGTCCTTCCATAGCGCAGTGCATGGAAGTAATAGGATTGATGGTTGCAGCAATGGACATAGTTCCTTTTGCACAAATTCATCGAAGACCATTACAACTGTGCATGCTCAGACAGTGGAATGGGGATTATACAGACTTGTCTCAGACGATTCAAGTAGATCAAAGGACCAGAGATTCACTCCGTTGGTGGCTGATCCTGGACAACCTGTCACAGGGAATGAGCTTCCGCAGACCAGAGTGGGTCATTGTCACGACCGACGCCAGTCTGGTGGGCTGGGGCGCGGTCTGGGAACCCCTGAAAGCTCAGGGTCTATGGTCTCGGGAAGAATCTCTTCTCCCGATAAACATTCTGGAACTGAGAGCGATATTCAATGCTCTCAAAGCTTGGCCTCATCTAGCAAAGGCCAAATTCATAAGGTTTCAATCAGACAACATGACGACTGTTGCATATATCAACCATCAGGGGGGAACAAGGAGTTCCCTGGCGATGGAGGAAGTGACCAAGATAATTCAATGGGCGGAGGATCACTCCTGCCACTTGTCTGCAATCCACATCCCAGGAGTGGAAAATTGGGAAGCGGATTTTCTGAGTCGTCAGACCTTCCATCCGGGGGAGTGGGAACTCCATCCGGAAATCTTTGCCCAAATAACTCAATTATGGGGCATTCCAGACATGGATCTGATGGCCTCTCGTCAGAACTTCAAGGTTCCTTGTTACGGGTCCAGATCCAGGGATCCCAAGGCGACTCTAGTGGATGCACTAGTAGCACCTTGGACCTTCAACCTAGCTTATGTATTCCCACCGTTTCCTCTCATTCCCAGGCTGGTAGCCAGGATCAATCAGGAGAGGGCTTCGGTGATCTTGATAGCTCCTGCGTGGCCACGCAGGACTTGGTATGCAGACCTGGTGAATATGTCATCGGCTCCACCATGGAAGCTACCTTTGAGACAGGACCTTCTTGTTCAAGGTCCATTCAAACATCCGAATCTGGTTTCCCTCCAACTGACTGCTTGGAGATTGAACGCTTGATTTTATCAAAGCGTGGGTTTTCAGATTCTGTAATAGATACTCTGATTCAGGCTAGAAAGCCTGTAACTAGAAAAATTTACCATAAAATATGGAAAAAATATATCTGTTGGTGTGAATCTAAAGGATTCCCATGGAACAAGATAAAAATTCCTAAGATTCTATCCTTTCTACAAGAAGGTTTGGAGAAAGGATTATCTGCAAGTTCTCTGAAGGGACAGATCTCTGCTTTATCTGTTTTACTTCACAAAAGGCTGGCAGCTGTGCCAGACGTTCAAGCGTTTGTTCAGGCTCTGGTTAGAATCAAGCCTGTTTACAGACCTTTGACTCCTCCCTGGAGTCTTAATCTAGTTCTTTCAGTTCTTCAAGGGGTTCCGTTTGAACCCTTACATTCCGTAGATATTAAGTTATTATCTTGGAAAGTTTTGTTTTTGGTTGCAATTTCTTCTGCTAGAAGAGTTTCTGAGTTATCTGCTCTGCAGTGTTCTCCGCCCTATCTGGTGTTCCATGCAGATAAGGTGGTTTTGCGTACTAAGCCTGGTTTTCTTCCGAAAGTTGTTTCCAACAAAAATATTAACCAGGAGATAGTTGTACCTTCTTTGTGTCCGAATCCAGTTTCAAAGAAGGAACGTTTGTTACACAATTTGGACGTAGTCCGTGCTCTAAAATTCTATTTAGAGGCCACTAAAGATTTCAGACAAACATCTTCTTTGTTTGTTGTTTATTCTGGTAAAAGGAGAGGTCAAAAAGCAACTTCTACCTCTCTTTCTTTTTGGCTTAAAAGCATTATCCGATTGGCTTATGAGACTGCCGGTCGGCAGCCTCCTGAAAGAATCACAGCTCATTCCACTAGGGCTGTGGCTTCCACATGGGCCTTCAAGAAAAAGGCTTCTGTTGACCAGATATGTAAGGCAGCGACTTGGTCTTCACTGCACACTTTTGCCAAATTTTACAAATTTGATACTTTTGCTTCTTCGGAGGCTATTTTTGGGAGAAAGGTTTTGCAAGCCGTGGTGCCTTCCATTTAGGTGACCTGATTTGCTCCCTCCCTTCATCCGTGTCCTAAAGCTTTGGTATTGGTTCCCACAAGTAAGGATGACGCCGTGGACCGGACACACCGTTGGAGAAAGTAATTTATCAGGTAAGCATAAATTCTGTTTTTGGAGGGGAAGCTTTGAAGTCCAGAAGATATCCCTGGGATACAATTTCCAACACCAAGGGATCCTGGACATCTCTTGCCCAAGCCTGGGCGAAGAGAGAAAGTCTGCACCCTACTAGATCCATTACCGGATCGGGGGCCAATCCTTCATGCTGTCTTAGAGGCAGCAGCAGGCTTTTTCGCCTGCTTACCTTTGTTCCAAGCCTGGTTAGGTCTCCAGACCGACTTGGACTGGGCAAAAGTTCCCTCTTATTTTGTATTAGAGGAAGTTGATGCCGCACTCGTTTTAAAGTTTCGAAAGGCAAGAAAATTAGTCTGTTTGGTCCTTGATTTATTAGACCTGTCCTGAGGGAGGGCATGTCCTTTCCCTCCCGTGATATCAGAAATGATCTCCTTCAAACCAGGCCCGAATAGGGTCTGCCCCTTGAAAGGAATATTAAGAAGCTTAGACTTTGAAGTAACGTCAGCTGACCATGATTTAAGCCATAGCGCCCTACGCGCCTGAATAGCAAAACCAGAATTCTTAGCCGTTAGTTTAGTCAAATGAACAATGGCATCAGAAACAAATGAATTGGCAAGCTTAAGTGCTCTAAGCTTGTCAAGTATATCGTCCAATGGGGTCTCTACCTGTAAAGCCTCTTCCAGAGACTCAAACCAGAAAGCCGCCGCAGCAGTGACTGGGGTGATGCATGCAAGAGGTTGTAGAATAAAACCTTGTTAAATAAACATTTTCTTAAGGTAACCCTCTACCTTTTTATCCATTGGATCTAAGAAAGCACAACTGTCCTCAACGGGGATAGTAGTACGCTTAGCTAGGGTAGAAACTGCTCCCTCCACCTTAGGGACCGTTTGCCATAAGTCCCGTGTGGCGGCATCTATTGGAAACAATTACTTAAAAATAGGAGGGGGAGAGAACGGTACACCTGGTCTATACCATTCCTTAGTAATAATTTCTGAAAACCTTTTAGGTATTGGAAAAACATCAGTGAAAACAGGCACTGCATAGTATTTATCCAATCTGCATAATTTCTCTGGCACTGCAATGGTGTAAGTCATTCAGAGTAGCTAAAACCTCCCTGAGCAACACGCGGAGGTGTTCAAGCTTAAATTTAAATGTTGCCATATCAGAATCAGGTTGAATCATCTTCCCTGAGTCAGAAACATCACCCACAGAAAGAAGCTCTCCTTTCACAGCTTCTGCATATTGTGAGGGGGTATCAGACATAGCTACTAAAGCATCAGAGTGCTCTGTATTCCTTCTAACCCCAGAGCTGTCTCGCTTTCCTCGTAACCCAGGTAGTCTGGATAATACCGCTGACAGTGTATTATCCATGACTGCCGCCATGTCTTGTAAAGTAAACGCCATGGGCGCGCTAGGTGTACTTGGCGCCTCTTGAGCGTGAGTCCCTTGAGCGGGAGTCAAAGGATCCGACACGTGGGGCGAGTTAGTCGGCATAACTTCCCCCTTGTCAGATTCCTCTGGTGATAAATCTTTTAAAGACAGAATATGGTCTTTATAACTTAAAGTGAAATCAGTACATTTGGTACACATTCTAAGAGGGGGTTCCACCATGGCTTCTAAACATAATGAACAAGGAGTTTACTCTATGTCAGACATGTTTAAACAGACTAGCAATGAGACCAGCAAGCTTGGAAAACACTTTACAGAAAGTTAACAAGCAAAAAATAAAAACGGTACTGTGCCTTTAAAGGGACAGTCTAGGCCAAAATAAACTTTCATGATTCAGATAGAGCATGTAATTTTAAACAATTTTACAATTTACTTTTATCACCAATTTTGCTTTGTTCTCTTGGTATTCTTAGTTGAAAGCTTAACCTAGGAGGTTCATATGCTAATTTCTTAGACCTTGAAGCCCACCTCTTTCAGATTGCATTTTAACAGTTTTTCACCACTAGAGGGTGTTAGTTCACATATTTCATATAGATAACACTGTGCTCGTGCACGTGAAGTAATCTGGGAGCCGGCACTGATTGGCTAGACTGCAAGTCTGTCAAAAGAACTGAAAAAAGGGGCAGTTTGCAGAGGCTTAGATACAAGATAATCAGAGGTTAAAAGTATATTATTATAACTGTGTTGGTTATGCAAAACTGGGAAATGGGTAATAAAGGGATTATCTATCTTTTAAAACAATAAAAATTCTGGTGTAGACTGTCCCTTTAAGAGAAATAAAAAAAGGTCAGAATTTGAAAAACAGTGAAAAAAAGCAGTAAATCAAACGAAATTTTTACAGTGTGTATAATAGGTTAACAGAGCATTGCACCCACTTGCAAATGGATGATTAACCCCTTAGTTTAAAAAACGGATCAAAAAACGAAATAGACGTTTTTTAACAGTCACAACCAACTGCCACAGCTCTGCTGTGGCCCTACCTTGCCATACAAACGACTTTGGAAAGCACCAAAACCCTTCAGAGAGGTCCTAAGCATTCAGGGAACTCCTTCAGGAAAACTGGATGTCTCAGTCTGCAAAAGTTATTGCGCATCTAGGCCCCTCCCACTTCCTGTCTACACAGTGAGAGGCCTAACAAAACTATCCTAGGCAAATTTTAGCCAGCCATGTGGAAAAAAACTGGGCCCAAATAAAGTTTATCACCAGAAAGCATATAAAAAACGTTTAAGCACTCCCAGCAAACGTTTTATATTTCAGTAGTTTGAAAAAATAATAAGTGTTACCTCTAATAGCAAGCATGATACTAGTCGTTATTAAATCACTGTAATCAGGCTTACCTTAAATAAATCTGGTATCAACAGCATTTTCTAGCATATACATTTCTCTAGACAAATTTAGACTGCACATACCTCATAGCAGGATACCCTGCACGCCATTCCCCAAGCTGAAGTTACCTCTCTCTTCAGTTATGTGTGAGAACAGCAATAGATCTTAGTTACAAGAAGAAGAGTCTGCCTGTGGTCTCTAATAATCTTTCATTAGAGACCACAGGCAGACTCTTCTATTTTCTGCCTGAGACCAAAATAGTACAACTCCGGTACCATTTAAAAATAAACTTTTGAATTGAAGAAAAAATAACTAAATTACACCACATCTCTCTAACTGCTTCCATGCTTGTCGAGAGCTGCAAGAGAATGACTGGAGGTGGCAGTTAGGGAAGGAGCTATATAGACAGCTCTGCTGTGGGTGATCCTCTTGCAGCTTCCTGTTGGGAAGGAGAATATCCCCCAAGTAATGGATGATCCGTGGACTGGATACACCTTAAAAGAGAAACAATGTATCACTTCCCACTGAGAGTTTATCTTCCCTCAGCCCTAGTGAACACAATGCCCCCAGATATAAGAACCACTTAATCTTTCTCCTCAGCCCCAGTGCCTGCTTATAATGTGCTGTCGCTGAAAACCCCTCCTTTTAGTATTTAGGAGATGAGTCCCAGATCAATAAGTGCTATACTTCCACTGAGATCATCCCAGACCCAGAATAAAAAGTCAGCACTTACCTTTGTATTGTGCCCTACAGCAGGGCAGCTCAGCAGGTTTAGGAGGTCCTCTCCCTCCCATAGCCCTGTGGAGAAAGATAAAGCCTGAGTAATCTTGCTTAGGCTATCAGGGTTAGGGCAGCATAAATGTATGGGAGGCACAGTGAGAATTATGTCCCACAAGTTCGGTACTGTGCCTTTAAGAGAAACAAATTGTCAGAATTTGAAAAAAACTGTGAAAAAAGGCAGTAAATCAAACGAAATTTGTACAGTGTGTATAATAAGATAACAGAGCATTGCATCCACTTGCAAATGGATGATTAACCCCTTAGTTCAAAAAATGGATCAAAAAAACGATAGACGTTTTTTTAACAGTCACACCAAACTGCCACAGCCTACCTTCCCCAACAAACGATTTTGGAAAGCCTAAGAGCCCTTTAGAGATGTCCTATAGCATTCAGGGGACTCCTGGAGTTAGCTGGATGTCTCAGTCTGTAAAAGTTACTGCGCAAAAAGCGCAAATTTGTCCCCTCCCACTCATAGTAACACAGTGGAAAGCCTCAGGAAACTGTTTCTAGGCAAATTTAAGCCAGCCATGTGGAAAAAACTAGGCGCCAATAAAGTTTTATCACCAAAGTATATATAAAAACGCTTAAACATGCCAGCAAACGTTTTATATTGTAAATATAAGAGTATTACCTCAGAAAGTAAGCATGATACCAGTCGCTATTAAATCAAAGTATTCAGGCTTACCTTACATAAATTTGGCATCAGCAGCATTTTCTAGCATTCACATCTTCTAGAAAAAAATTAAACTGCACATACCTCATAGCAGGATAACGTGCAAGCCATTCCCCAGCTGAAGTTACCTCTCTCTTCAGATGTGTGAGAACAGCAATGGATCTTATTTACAACCTGCTAAGATTATTAGAGACCACAGGCAGATTCTTCTTCTATTTTCTGCCTGGGACTAAAATAGTACAACTCCGGTACCATTTAAAAATAACAAACTTTTGATTTGAAGAAAAAACAACTACATTTCACCACATCTCTCTTACTGCTTCCATGCTTGTCTAGAGTTGCAAGAGAATTACTGGAGGTGGCAGTTAGGGGAGGAGCTATATAGACAGCTCTGCTGTGGGTGATCCTCTTGCAACTTCCTGTTGGGAAGGAGAAGATCCCACAAGTAATGGATGATCCGTGGACTGGATACACCTTACAAGAGAAATATTTTTTTGTGTGTGGGAACCTCTAAGAGTAGTGGCTGTGAGTCTTATGATTTTTCGTATTCCTTCTACAGCAGGGTAATATTTGACTACTTGTGAGATACGCAATATGTTTTTCTTCTCCCTGCATTGTAGCAAGTGTTCACGTGGGGTATTAAGGGCAGAGTTAATTTGTTTGTTTATAACCCTTGTTTTGTAACCTTTTATTCTGAATGATTGGGACAGTGTGATGAGGTGTTTGTCACAGTCCTTGGTGTCTGAGTAAATTCTGTGATATCTGGTGGCCAGACTGTAGATTATGGATTTTTTTTTAATGTGATTGGGGTGGGAGCTGAAGCTGTGGAGGTAACTGCATCTCCACAGCTTTGGTTTCCTGTATACAGATGAGTGCAATTTGCCATTTTTGATGGATATTGTTGTATCCAGAAAGCTGACACAGTATACAGGATAAATTGCACTGCATGTGAAGTGGGATGTTATATTGGAGAAGCAAGCCAAAAAATGCACCTTCGGAGGAACTTACACAGACACTCAATCAAAAACCACTGTGAAACAAAATACTGTACCCCTGTTGGTCACCATTTTACCCAACCTGACCACTCCATCCAAAACCTCAAAATCAAGATTCTCAGAGGCAACTTCAAAAACACCATGGAAAGAAAAACCTTTGAAATGAAAATAATGCACTTCAACTTGCTAAATTCTGGACTAAATGTGGACTCTGGTTTCTTAAACCATTATCAAAAATTTTTGTAATGTACTTTCATATACTGTAGTCTATTACATTGTATATCCCACACTGTCTATGCATAGGTACGCAGTTAAGCCTATGTCCACACTTTTGTCATTATTATTCCCCATTTTTCTTTTTATTTATTTCTCCTTTTCTGACTATCTTATATTCCCCTGTATACCTAATTTCCCACCCTTATTCATATTGATTCTATGTTGATATATAACTTGTCAGTATATGCTTTGTGTATAACCATATATTTCCCCTGCCTGTTATCTTTTACGGACACTGTCTGCCTGTCTCCTAAACCCCCATCATGATTTTTACGACACCCCCTCCTCCCCCTGCATTCAGAACTCGAACACTGTCTTTTTAGCCTGTGTTTTAAGATATAATCTTTGTGTATAACCATATATTTCCCCTGCCTGTTATCTTTTACGGACACTGTCTGCCTGTCTCCTAAACCCCCATCATGATTTTTACGACACCCCCTCCTCCCCCTGCATTCAGAACTCGAACACCGTCTTTTTAGCCTGTGTTTTAAGATATAATCTGAAAATTCCGTCAAATTGGTCAGTATTGCTTCAGACTTGAAAAAGGAAGACTTTTTTCTGAAAGCTTGTTATCTTCTAAAAAAAGTGTACAATGTGTTTAAATGAGAAAAAAAATATATTTTTTTAACGTTTTAGTATTTTCGCCTATATATGCAGGATAAAAATCCTTGGGGTTTAATGTTCCTTTACACATAAGTGTGACTTTACAATTATATTTCAATGAAATATATGATAGATGGCAATATCAATTTGAAAACTTACCAACATGCTGGCTCCAGATTGAAACAAATTATAGGGATATAAAACACGCTCATAATGGCCACGGATATGAGATCCCACGGCTTTGCCTGGCGCAAAACCCATTTTTGTTGCTATCTTGGTCCACTTCCTGTCTCTGCAAACCACATCAAAGCCACCTTCGTCTGCTACTAGCTGTAAATAAATGACATGAACAAATAAAACAAAATCATTGAGTAAAAAAAAAAAATATGCAATAAATTTGAGGTTTTGATACCTGATAAATGTAATTCTTTCATAGTGGTAAGACACCCAGAGGCAGAACTTTTTTTCACTTTCTGCGATGAGATTTTTTTTGTGAAAATGTTTCTGCAGGTCATTTTTAAATAAAATTCAATTTTAAATTAGGCAGTTACACTAAAGCACCAGTATGATAGCAATGTGTTGGTTAACTGGAGAATAAAGCCATTTTTAAAGTTTTATAATATAGTGCAGTAGTTGAAAATTGCATTGCAAATTAGCTGCAAACAAAAAAAGAAATTGTAAAATGTCTCTTGAATAAATTGGTTTCCTTTTCTCTTTGTCTAACATAGAAGTGTGGTATTAAAAAAGGTGCTTTGCTCATACTATCGTCTTACATAAAAAAAAAGCTTTGCAGACTGGTAAAGGCTAGGGGGGGCGGGTTTGGAAAAATCCCTGAGAGCCAGTTAACAATCAATACACTGCTGCTTTGCAGCTCTACTGCATATTTGACTGTTCACTTCAACCAGCACTTTGCTCTGAATGCACTGTGTTAAGAAAAACATACACAATGCAGCCAGAGCACAGCTCTGTTTGAAAAGAACAGCCTAATGTGGAGCATTGCTGCAAAGTTAAATCGCTGACAGTTCCTGCATGTGTCCCATTCTTTTTGCAGACATGCTGCATTTTCTGCGATGACATCTCAGATCACTGTATGCTCTGCCTTGGGGGACACCACTAGTCATTACTCCTGGAAACTAGGAGGTGGCAAAGATACTTAACATTCCACAAAATTAAATCCCTCTCTCATCCCACTGTTATTCTAGTCGAATAAATAGCCAAGAAAGAGAGAAGAAGCACGCTAAAACTGACACCAATTGGAAAAAATATAAGGGCTGGTCATGTGGACTCTCAACACCATGAAATTAATTAGTTTACAGGGTAAACATAAATTTTGTTTTCTTTCATAAGGTGATGGAAGTCTACAAGACACCACTGCCTCCTGGGATCTAGTAAACAAGCTGTGGAGTCTACGAGTAAATGGGGACAAAAATTAAGAAAGGCACCTATTTGCCAGCCACTAAGACTGTGTCATTTACTTGTCAAAAGCTGCTTCAGTGCAATCGACATAAAGGAAGCCTCAATTTAAAATTCCCACAAAGAGAAACTAATTTAGTAAAAACAAATTATGCTTACCTGATAAATTAATTTCCTTCTGTATGAAGAGAGTCCACAGCATCATTCCTTACTGTTGGAGAAAATACTGAACAGGCTACCAAGAGGCAAAGACACCCCAGCCAAAGGCTTAAATACTCCCCCCACTTCCCTCATACCTCAGTCATTCTGCCAAGGGAACAAGGAACAGTAGGAGAAATATCAAGGTATAAATGGTGCAGGAAGAGAAAAAACATAATTTATGCTTACCTGATAAATGTATTTCTCGTGATGTCCTTGAAAATACATACATGTACATAAAACATAATTTATGTAAGAACTTACCTGATAAATTCATTTCTTTCATATTAACAAGAGTCCATGAGCTAGTGACGTATGGGATATACATTCCTACCAGGAGGGGCAAAGTTTCCCAAACCTTAAAATGCCTATAAATACACCCCTCACCACACCCACAAATCAGTTTAACGAATAGCCAAGAAGTGGGGTGATAAGAAAAAGTGCGAAGCATATAAAATAAGGAATTGGAATAATTGTGCTTTATACAAAAAAATCATAACCACCACAAAAAAGGGTGGGCCTCATGGACTCTTGTTAATATGAAAGAAATGAATTTATCAGGTAAGTTCTTACATAAATTATGTTTTCTTTCATGTAATTAACAAGAGTCCATGAGCTAGTGACGTATGGGATAATGACTACCCAAGATGTGGATCTTTCCACACAAGAGTCACTAGAGAGGGAGGGATAAAATAAAGACAGCCAATTCCTGCTGAAAATAATCCACACCCAAAATAAAGTTTAACAAAAAACATAAGCAGAAGATTCAAACTGAAACCGCTGCCTGAAGAACTTTCCTACCAAAAACTGCTTCAGAAGAAGAAAATACATCAAAATGGTAGAATTTAGTAAAAGTATGCAAAGAAGACCAAGTTGCTGCTTTGCAGATCTGGTCAACCGAAGCTTCAT
>NW_026510742.1:0-21507 GCF_027579735.1 Bombina bombina
CGTATTTGTGAACTTTTGTTCTTGGGACTTAAGCATAAATATTGAAACGATTCATTGCCAGAGACACACCCTATACCCTGTTATAACATCAGGGGACTAAGAGATCAGTGGGAGAGAGATTTTACTATTGGGATCTGTGAAAGAACGCCAACATTTGTTTTTATGTGCTATACAAATACCTCATACATGAGGTTTTTAAATGCGAGTGTGATGTATTAAATGTGTTTTAGGTTGTAATTTTAATAAGCAATATTACACCATTTGCTGTTTTTTCTCATTTCTCCTATGAGAACAACAAGAATACACAGTGACTAGTCTGAGAAAAATACACAGTTTGGAGGTTTCTACCACTGATAAGAGGCATTATCTTCCCAAACAAGTCCCTCTAAAAGGCAAATACAAGGCAGATACATCAGATGCGTCTATCACTTACCTCATACCGATTGTGGTAATATAAATTAAGTGGACCCCAAAAGGGGATTAAACAAGAGTACCTGCATATGTTGATCTGAAGGAGAACTGTTTCTTTGTGAAATACAACTGGGTTTTCTTTTAAGTAGAACATTTATTTACAGCTCTGATGAGATATATTTTGTCACTAGAATGCCCCTTTAAAATAACTTTGTTAACCTTTACTTTTGATCTTTCTGACAAAGCTGATTTATTTTTTGATCTCTATTTTCCTTTATCTGCTACGCTATATAGTGATAATGCTGATGGTTGAGTTTTGCCAAATACATTTATTGCATCAGTTTTTGTAGCAAACCAGACTTCCCTGGCAGGTATTAAAGTAGGGATGTCCATAATCTTTAAGTGAAGGGCCATTTCTTTATTTCTCTTGTAAGGTGTATCCAGTCCACGGATCATCCATTACTTGTGGGATATTCTCCTTCCCAACAGGAAGTTGCAAGAGGACACCCACAGCAGAGCTGCTATATAGCTCCTCCCCTAACTGCCATATCCAGTCATTCTCTTGCAACTCTCAACAAAGATGGAGGTAGTAAGAGGAGAGTGGTAAAATATAGTTATTTTTTTCTTCAATCAAAAGTTTGTTATTTTCTAATAGTACCGGAGTTGTACTATTTTATCTCAAGAAGTATTTAGAAGAAGAATGTGCCTGCGTTTTCTATGACCTTAGCAGCTTGTAACTAAGATCCACTGCTGTTCTGACATATGTCTGAGGAGTGAGGTAACTTCAGAGGGAGAATGGCGTGCAGGTTATCCTGTTATAAGGTATGTGCAGTTTTAAGTTTTTCTAGGGACCGGATTAATGTAAGTTAAGCCTAAATACAGTGATTTAATAGCGACTTGTATCAGGCTTACTATCAGAGATATATACTCTTATAAAATGGCAATATAAAACATTTGCTGGCATGTTTAATCGTTTTTATATATGCTTTGGTGATAAAACTTTATTGGGGCCTAGTTTTTTCCACATGGCTGGCTTAATTTTTGCCTAGAAACAGTTTCCTGAGGCTTTCCACTGTTGTAGTATGAGTGGGAGGGGCCTATTTTAGCGCTTTTTTGCGCAGTTAAAATTACAGTCAGACATTCAGCTTCCCTCGGCAGTCCCCTGCATGCTATAGGACATCTCTGAAGGGCTCTAAAGGCTTCAAAAGTCGTTTATTGAGGAAGGTAGGGCCACAGTAGAGCTGTGGCAGTTGTGACTGTTTAAAAAACGTTTATTTCGTTTTTTTGATCCGTTTTTTTTGCATTAAGGGGTTAATCATCCATTTGCAAGTGGGTGCAATGCTCTGCTAACCTGTTACATACACTGTAAAAATTTTGTTTGATTTACTGCCTTTTTTTTCACTGTTTTTCAAATTTTGACAAATTTGTTTCTCTTAAAGGCACAGTACCGTTTTTTATATATGCTTGTTAACTTAATTTAAAGTGTTTTCCAAGCTTGCTAGTCTGTATAAACATGTCTGACATAGAGGAAACTCCTTGTTCATTATGTTTAAAAGCCATGGTGGAACCCCATATGAGAATGTGTACTAAATGTATTGATTTCACTTTAAACAATAAAGATCAGCTTTTGTCTTTAAAAAATTTATCACCAGAGGATTCTGTCGAGGGGGAAGTTATGCCGACTAACTCTCCCCACGTGTCAGACCCTTTGACTCCCGCTCAAGGGACTCACGCTCAAATGGCGCCAAGTACATCAAGTACGCCCATAGTGATTACTTTACAAGACATGGCGGCAGTCATGGATAATACACTGTCAGTGGTATTAGCCAGGCTGCCTGAATTTAGAGGAAAGCGAGATAGCTCTGGTGTTAGGCGTAATACAGAGCATACAGACGCTTTAAGGCCCATGTCTGATACTGCCTCACAATATGCAGAAGCTGAGGAAGGAGAGCTTCAGTCTGTGGGTGATATCTCTGACTCAGGGAAACCTGATTCTGATATTTCTACTTTTAAATTTAAGCTTGAGAACCTCCGTGTACTGCGTAGGGAGGTTTTAGCTGCTCTGAATGACTGTGACACAATTGCAGTGCCAGAGAAATTGTGTAGACTGGATAAATACTTTGCAGTGCCGGTGTGTACTGAGGTTTTTCCAATACCTAAAAGGTTTACAGAGATTATTAATAAAGAGTGGGATAGACCCGGTGTGCCGTTTCCCCCCCCCTCCTATTTGTAGAAAAATGTTTCCCATAGACGCCACCACACGGGACTTATGGCAGACGGTCCCTAAGGTGGAGGGAGCAGTTTCTACTTTAGCAAAGCGTACTACTATCCCTGTCGGGGACAGTTGTGCTTTTTCAGATCCTATGGATAAAAAATTAGAGGGTTACCTTAAGAAAATGTTTATTCAACAAGGTTTTATCCTGCAGCCCCTTGCATGCATTGCTCCTGTCACTGCTGCTGCGGCGTTCTGGTTTGAGTCTCTGGAAGAGGCTTTACAGGCAACGACTCCATTGGATGACATACTTAACAAGCTTAGAGCACTTAAGCTAGCTAATTCTTTTGTTTCTGATGCCATTGTTCATTTGACTAAACTAACGGCTAAGAATTCTGGATTTGACATCCAGGCGCGCAGGGCGATATGGCTTAAATCTTGGTCAGCTGACGTGACTGACTTCTAAACTACTTAACATTCCCTTCAAGGGACAGACCCTATTTGGGCCTGGTTTGAAGGAAATTATTGCTGACATTACTGGAGGTAAAGGTCATGCCCTTCCTCAGGACAGGTCCAAATCAAGGGCCAAACAGTCTCATTTTCGTGCCTTTCGAAACTTCAAGGCAAGTGCAGCATCAACTTCCTCTACTACAAAACAAGAGGTAACTTTTGCTCAGTCCAAGACGGCCTGGAAACCTAACCAGTCCTGGAACAAAGGCAAGCAGGCCAAAAAGCCTGCTGCTGCCTTTAAGACAGCATGAAGGAACGGCCCCCTATCCGGTAACGGATCTAGTAGGGGGCAGACTTTCTCTCTTCGCCCAGGGATGGGCAAGAGATGTTCAGGATCCCTGGGCGTTGGAGATTATATCTCAGGGGTATCTTCTGGACTTCAAGGCTTCCCCTCCACAAGGGAGATTTCACCTTTCACGATTATCTATGAACCAGATAAAGAAAGAGGCATTCTTACACTGTGTGCAAGACCTTCTAGTTATGGGAGTGATCCATCCAGTTCCAAAGCAGGAACAGGGACAGGGATTTTACTCAAATCTGTTTGTGGTTCCCAAAAAAGAGGGAACCTTCAGACCAATCTTGGATCTAAAGATCTTAAACAAATTCCTCAGTTCCATCATTCAAAATGGAAACTATTCGGACTATCCTACCTATGATCCAGGAGGGTCAATATATGACTACCGTGGATTAAAGGATGCTTACCTTCACATTCCGATACACAAAGATCATCATCGGTTCCTAAGGTTTGCCTTTCTGGACAGGCATTACCAGTTTGTGGCTCTTCCCTTCGGGTTAGCTACAGCCCCAAGGGTTTTTACAAAGGTTCTGGGATCGCTTCTGGCGGTCCTAAGGCCGCGGGGCATAGCAGTGGCCCCTTATCTAGACGACATCCTGATACAGGTGTCAAAAAAATTCCAAATTGCCAAGTCCCATACGGACATAGTTCTGGCATTTCTGAGGTCGCATGGGTGGAAAGTGAACGAGGAAAAGAGTTCTCTATCCCCACTCACACTCACTTCCTAGGGACTCTGATAGATTCTGTAGAAATGATAATTTACCTGACGGAGTCCAGGTTATCAAAACT
This sequence comes from Bombina bombina, assembly GCF_027579735.1. Lineage (NCBI taxonomy): Eukaryota > Metazoa > Chordata > Amphibia > Anura > Bombinatoridae > Bombina > Bombina bombina. The sequence goes on from NW_026510742.1 coordinate 4,218, forward strand.
TCTAAATTCTTGCCGTGTTCTCCATTCTATTCCGCGCCCTTCGGTGGCTCAGTGCATGGAAGTAATCGGCTTAATGGTAGCGGCAATGGACATAGTACCGTTTGCGCGCCTACATCTCAGACCGCTGCAACTATGCATGCTCAGTCAGTGGAATGGGGATTACACAGATTTGTCCCCTCTACTATATCTGGATCAAGAGACCAGAGATTCCCTTCTCTGGTGGCTATCTCGGGTCCATCTGTCCAAAGGTATGACCTTTCACAGGCCAGATTGGACAATTGTAACGACAGATGCCAGCCTTCTAGGTTGGAGTGCAGTCTGGAACTCCCTGAAGGCTCAGGGATCGTGGACTCAAGAGGAGAAACTCCTCCCAATAAATATTCTGGAATTGAGGGCAATATTCAATGCTCTTCAAGCCTGGCCTCAGTTAACAACCCTGAGGTTCATCAGATTTCAGTCGGACAACATCACGACTGTGGCTTACATCAACCATCAAGGGGGAACAAGGAGTTCCCTAGCGATGTTAGATGTCTCCAAAATTATTCGCTGGGCAGAGAGACACTCTTGCCACCTATCAGCGATCCATATCCCATGTGTAGAGAACTGGGAGGCGGATTTTCTAAGTCGTCAGACTTTTCATCCGGGGGAGTGGGAACTCCATCCGGAGGTGTTTGCTCAATTGATTCATCGTTGGGGCAAACCAGAACTGGATCTCATGGCGTCTTGCCAGAACGCCAAGCTTCCTTATTACGGATCCAGGTCCAGGGACCCGGAAGCAACGCTGATAGATGCTCTAGCAGCGCCTTGGTTTTTCAACCTGGCTTACGTGTTTCCACCGTTTCCTCTGCTCCCTCGACTGATTGCCAAAATCAAGCAGGAGAGAGCATCGGTGATCTTGATAGCGCCTGCATGGCCACGCAGGACCTGGTATGCAGACCTAGTGGACATGTCATCCTTTCCACCTTGGACTCTGCCTTTGAGACGAGACCTTCTACTACAAGGTCCTTTCAATCATCCAAATCTAATTTCTCTGAGACTGACTGCCTGGAGATTGAACGCTTGATTTTATCAAAACGTGGCTTCTCTGAGTCAGTCATTGATACCTTAATACAGGCACGAAAGCCTGTCACCAGGAAAATCTACCATAAGATATGGCGTAAATATCTTTATTGGTGTGAATCCAAAAGTTACTCATGGAGTAAGGTTAGGATTCCCAGGATATTATCTTTTCTCCAAGAGGGTTTGGAAAAAGGATTATCAGCTAGTTCTTTGAAGGGACAGATCTCTGCACTGTCTATTTTTTTGCACAAGCGTCTGTGCGGATGTTCCAGACGTTCAGGCGTTTTGTCAGGCGTTGGTTAGAATCAAGCCTGTGTTTAAACCTGTTGCTCCCCCATGGAGCTTAAATTTGGTTCTTAAAGTTCTTCAAGGGGTTCCATTTGAACCTCTTCATTCCATAGATATCAAACTTTTATCTTGGAAAGTTCTTTTTTTGATGGCAATTTCCTCGGCTCGTAGAGTCTCCGAGTTATCTGCTTTACAATGTGACTCTCCTTATCTAATCTTCCATACAGATAAGGTAGTTCTGCGTACAAAACCTGGGTTTTTGCCTAAGGTGGTATCTACTAAGACTATCAATCAAGAGATTGTTGTTCCATCATTGTGTCCTAATCCTTCTTCAAAGAAGGAACGTCTTTTACATAATCTGGACGTGGTTCGTGCTTTAAAGTTTTACTTCCAAGCTACTAAAGATTTTCGTCAAACATCTGCTTTGTTTGTGGTTTACTCTGGACAGAGGAGAGGTCAAAAGGCTTCGGCAACCTCTCTTTCTTTTTGGCTAAGAAGCATAATCCGCTTAGCCTATGAGACTGCTGGACAGCAGCCTCCTGAAAGGATTACAGCTCATTCTACTAGAGCTGTGGCTTCCACTTGGGCCTATAAAAATGAGGCTTCTGTTGAACAGATTTGCAAGGCGGCGACTTGGTCTTCGCTTCATACTTTTTCAAAATTCTACAAATTTGATACTTTTGCTTCTTTGGAGGCTATTTTTGGGAGAAAGGTTTTACAGGCAGTGGTACCATCCGTTTAAGTACCTGCCTTGTCCCTCCCTTCATCCGTGTACTTTAGCTTTTTTATTGGTATCCCACAAGTAATGGATGATCCGTGGACTGGATACACCTTACAAGAGAAAACACAATTTATGCTTACCTGATAAATTTATTTCTCTTGTGGTGTATCCAGTCCACGGCCCGCCCTGTCATTTTAAGGCAGGTCAAAATTTTAGATTAAACTACAGTCACCACTGCACCCTATGGTTTCTCCTTTCTCAGCTTGTTTCGGTCGAATGACTGGATATGGCAGTTAGGGGAGGAGCTATATAGCAGCTCTGCTGTGGGTGTCCTCTTGCAACTTCCTGTTGGGAAGGAGAATATCCCACAAGTAATGGATGATCCGTGGACTGGATACACCACAAGAGAAATAAATTTATCAGGTAAGCATAAATTGTGTTTTTTCTATGTGCACAGCTGGTTAACAATGAATTGAAACTTCTATTTGAACTAATAAGCATTTCCTTAGCAGAATATCACTTGGTATATACTTGCTTCAATTACTTGGATCATCCCCGCATGCAGGGCCATCTTTAATATTGACTAGACCCTGGGCAAACATTTTCTCCCCCCCCCCCCATGCAATTTCGCTCTCCACCCCAACATCCCAAAAAACAACTAAAACAATTTTTTTATATATATATTTTTAATTATTAGCCCAGCAGTGGATCATCCACTGCTGGGCTAATCATTTTAAAAAATAAATAAAAAAATTGCAATGTGTGAGACTGGACCTAAGCAGTACTAATAAGTAAATAAATATATAAATTCCTCCACTGTGGATTAATTTAATATGCTTTTGAATGTGATTTTGGTGTGAGGTTAGCTGGTTGAAGAGATTTAGGGCAGCCAACAGGAGCAAAGCAATTAAAGACTGAGGAGGAAGCATGGAGGTGCAGACAAATATAAGTTTACTGACTGGAACAGCAGAACTACTATGGGAAGCTGTAAAATCTGAAACAGAGAGAAAAAAATATATAAAAATAAACCTTACCTTAATGTGTGAAGTATCAGCATGACACTATACATCAGCCACAGCAGCACATGTCACTTCTTTGCTAGGAACAAGTTTCCTCTCACCCTGCACTAGGCAATGCTGCATGGTGATGTGCGTGTGTTCACTCACTTATTCTTCCCACTGACTCTTTTCTACAAAGCACTGGTCTCCTAAAAAACTTCAGTTGGTTGATCTTAGGGCCACAGCAGAAAGAGCAGGGCTAAGGGGACCAGCAGACTAGATGCTGTCTTTCCAAGACTGCATGGATACGGTGTGAGATGAGTCACACAGCCTCAAGACTGAAGTGCAAATGTTGTTTTATTTTTATGTCAAATCATTATATTGCAACTCAATCAAAAGCTTAGCAACGTTATGATAAACATGATTAATCTTGTTTTTTTCTAAATGTTTTCTTTTTCTCATTGATACATACCATAATAGTTAATTACTGTGTTAAGCTATTTCTACTTTAAAGTTTCAGTCAAGTCAAAATTAAACTTTCATGTTTCAGATAGGGCATGCAGTTTTAAACATCTTTCCAATTTACTTTTATCATCAAATCTGCATTGTTCTCTTGGTATTCTTTGTTGAAACCTAAACCTAGGTAAGCTCATAAACTGATTTCTACCCATTGAAGACCACCTCTTATCCGTTTTTTACAGTTACAGTGCAAGTTCATGTATGTCATGTAGATAACATTGTGCTCACTCCTGTGGAGTTATTTATGAGCCAACACTGACTAAATATCAAGTCTGTCAAAAGAACTGAGATAAGGGGGCAGTCTGCAGAGTCTTAGATAGAAGGTAAACACAAATTTAAAAAGTTTATTAATATATCAGTGTTGATTATACAAAACCGGAGAATGGGTAATAAATGGATTATCTATCTTTTTAAACAATAATGATTTTTTTTATCATTTGCAATAATCTGACATACATCTCTTTTCTTAGACAAATGTATCCTGATCTGAAAGACAATCTTATGGAGTTTCGAAAACATCTAATTGAAAGTACTAATGAAATGGTGCCTTTGAAAGTATGGGAATTGCAAGGTGAGTTTGTGCTTCTATAAAACTTTAAACTTGTTAATGACTTCACTATTTTCTTCAATAACTCAGTGGCAGAAGCAGGTTAGAGGCCACTACTCTCCCATGAACGCTCTCATACGTTTTTTTTCCTGTTTTTTTACAGTACAGTCTGAAAGGTTAGAACATTTATTTATTTTATTTATTTTATTTTGATCAAACCCCGGAGAGTGCCTGGATGTTTTTGGAATTTATGCTGCTGTTTATGTGCACCCTGGAAGCTGCCTTAACTATTGGGAGTGCTGGTGGTCTGTGGTTATATTGCGCTATATATATATATATATATATATATATATATATATATATATATATATATATATATATATATATATATATATATATATTCCATATTTATTGAAAGTGTACAAAACATACAGTACTTTTTACCCTATATAACAAAGATATCAACTATGATATTCTTAGTATTTAGCACAGAATGATTTGATATGGTTTCAGGAAGATAGATCACCAAAGTATCAATCATTATCAGTTCCGTATCATTTTGTCCTCTATGTATTATTTTGTCTTCCATGAGTATCCAATGAGGGCAACCATAGGGCCCAGACTAAATTATCAGTGCCTGCTCCATGTAGGTGTAGTATCTAAAGGTCCATATTACCTGGAAAATCAATTGAGGGCATATTGTACCTTCAATTATTTTTTCCTTTAAAATTGTGTTCAGCCATAGGTCATAGGCCACTGCACTTTTCACAGTAAATCATTTACAAACAGATGGACAATACTACGGGGTGGTAACTTGTTTAATTATAGATCTACTAAATGTTACCTTGTACTAGCATGAAAATGATTTACATAAATTGTGTACTTTAAGGACTCGTAAAGCCAGTCGTGTTTTTTTTCCCCTATACTTTTTCTTACTGGGGTAGTGTGCTTGAATTATGGATGCAGTGCTTTAGGATATATTTTATTTTTAATTTTATTTATGTTGTACCTTATTTAGGTTTGATGTACCTATACTAAAGGGGGGGGGGTATAATGTTGACCTGACCATAATCTTTATCTGATTTCTTATTAGTTACTTTATGATAGGCATGTACATACTTACATTGAGATATAACAGTCTGTGTTATTTATATTTGTTTGTACACGTATAGAAAATTATATGCAGAGGAAAACGTGATACAATATCTAGTAATATTCTTCTGAGGAGATTTAAGTATCTAATTTTATTTGTGTAATGCATACAATGGGCTCCATTTAAGAAGATGTAAATGCAGCTTAGGAGCGCCTTTGGCTGCAAGTTCGCCCAAGACTGCTGCTTCTTAACCTACAACACCAACTCAATCCCACCCAGACTTCTCAGATTGACTGAGTGCGAGCAGTGGGCGGCTTGTGCAATGATAATTGAGGTCCACATATTGCTGCCCGTTAGGCGTGATGCCTGACGTACAGGGGCAGAGATTCCGCCCTTGTCCACCCAGTCTTTGGTAAATCTACCCAAATGTTCTCAGTTACAATAATATCTTACAATGCAAGAATTTTTATAAAAAAAGGACACAGTAATTCATACTTAACCAATTGAATATTGAAGGTGTTCATTTATTTTAGTAATGTTTAGACATGGCCGTTAACTTATTCTGATATGTCATTCTATAGCAGGACAACAGGAAGTTTAGTGCCCATATATTTTCTTTGGATATTAGAAATTTGGGTCTTTTTTATTTAATAAATCTGCTTTATAAATTATAATTAACTGAGCAGAATTCATGCTTAACCACCTTAAGGCAAGAGAGACGGGGCTGCACATGTTTGAACAATAATATACAATTACATATGCTGTAGCCTTGGTTCGGGGGGCGTGCTGAATGGTTGCATAGCTACATTTAATTACAAATTTGAAGATTAAACAAATTAATTTCTCCAACATTGGTGTGTCCGGTCCACGGCGTCATCCTTACTTGTGGGAATATCTCTTCCCCAACAGGAAATGGCAAAGAGTCCCAGCAAAGCTGGCCATATAGTCCCTCCTAGGCTCCGCCCACCCCAGTCATTCTCTTTGCCATTGCACAGGCAACATCTCCACGGAGATGGTTAAGAGTTTTTGGTGTTTAAAATGTAGTTTTTTATTCTTCTATCAAGTGTTTGTTATTTTAAAATAGTGCTGGTATGTACTATTTACTCTGAAACAGAAAAGGATGAAGATTTCTGTTTGTGAGAGGAAGATGATTTTAGCAGACAGTAACTAAAATCGATTGCTGTTTCCACATAGGACTGTTGAGATGAAGTAACTTCAGTTGGGGGAAACAGTTAGCAGACTTTTCTGCTTAAGGTATGACTAGCCATATTTCTAACAAGACTGTGTAATGCTGGAAGGCTGTCATTTCCCCTCATGGGGACCGGTAAGCCATTTTCTTAGTCTCAAACAGAATAAAGGGCTTAATATGGGCTATAAAACTGGTAGACACTTTTATGGGCTAAATCGTTTGCTTTATTTGGACATTTTATACATGTTTATGCTGATAATTCACACTTATAAACTTGGGGAACGTTTTTTAACGTCAGGCACTATGTTAGACACCTTTTCCAGTCAGGAAGGGCCTTCCCAGTTGTAGGCTGAGCCTCATTTTCGCGCCATTACTGCACAGTTGTTTTTTGAGAGCAAGACATGCAGATGCATGTGTGAGGACCTGAAAGTGTTTGGAAAAGTTCCTAGAAGGCGTCATTTGGTATCGTATTCCCCTCTGGGCTTGGTAAAGTCACAGCAAAGGCTGTAGCTGGGACTGTATAGGGGTTAAATTTGTAAACGGCTCCGGTTCCGTTATTTTAAGGGTTAAAGCTCTGAAAATCGGTGTGCAATACTCTTAATGCTTTAAGACACTGTGGTGAAATTTTGGTAATTTTTGTACAATTCCTTCATACTTTTTCACATATTCAGTAATAAAGTGTTTCTGTTTAAAATTTAAAGAGACAGTAACGGTTTTGTTTTAAAACGTTTTTTGTGCTTTATTGACAAGTTTAAGCCTGTTTAACATGTCTGTGCCTTCGGATAAGCTATGTTCTATATGTATGAAAGCCAATGTGTCTCCCCATTTAAAATTGTGTGATAATTGTGCCATAGCGTCCAAACAAAGTAAGGACAATACTGCCACAGATAATGAAATTGCCCAAGATGATTCCTCAAATGAGGGGAGTAGACATGATACTACATCATCTCCTACTGTGTCTACACCAGTTTTGCCCACGCAGGAGGCCCCTAGTAATCTAGCGCGCCAATGCTTATTACCATGCAACAATTGACGGCTGTAATGGATAACTCCATAGCAAATATTTTATCCAAAATGCCTGCATATCAGAGAAAGCGCGATTGCTCTGTTTTAAACACTGAAGAGCAGGAGGGCGCTGATGATAATTGTTCTGTCATTCCCTTACACCAATCTGAAGTGGCCATGAGGGAGGTTTTGTCAGATGGGGAAATTTCAGATTCAGGAAAAATTTCTCAACAAGCTGAACCTGATGTTGTGACATTTAAATTAGAGCATCTCCGCGCACTGCTTAAGGAGGTGTTATCTACTCTGGATGATTGTGACAACTTGGTCATTCCAGAGAAATTATGCAAGATGGACAAGTTTCTAGAGGTTCCGGTGCACCCCGACGCTTTTCCTATACCCAAGCGGGTGGCGGACATAGTGAATAAGAAGTGGGAGAAGCCCGGCATACCTTTTGTTCCCCCCCCTATATTTAAGAAATTATTTCCTATGGTCGACCCCAGAAAGGACTTATGGCAGAGAGTCCCTAAGGTCGAGGGGGCAGTTTCTACTCTAAACAAGCGCACTACTATTCCTATCGAGGATAGTTGTGCTTTCAAAGATCCTATGGATAAAAAATTGGAAGGTTTGCTTAAAAAGATTTTTGTACAGCAAGGTTACCTTCTACAACCCATTTCGTGCATTGTTCCTGTCACTACAGCAGCGTGGTTCTGGTTCGAGGAACTAGAAAAGTCGCTCAGTAGAGAGACTCCATATGAGGAGGTTATGGACAGAGTTCACGCACTTAAGTTGGCTAACTCTTTTATTTTAGATGCCGCTTTGCAATTAGCTAGATTAGCGGCGAAAAATTCAGGGTTTGCAATTGTGGCGCACAGAGCGCTTTGGCTAAAGTCTTGGTCAGCGGATGTATCATCCAAGACAAAATTGCTTAACATCCCTTTCAAAGGTAAAACTCTATTTGGACCTGAATTGAAAGAGATTATCTCATACATCACTGGGGGAAAGGGCCACGCCCTTCCTCAAGATAGGCCTTTCAAGGCCAAGAATAAGTCTAATTTTCGTTCCTTTCGCAATTTCAGGAACGGACCGGCCTCTAATTCTGCATCCTCCAAGCAAGAGGGTAATGCCTCACAGCCCAAACCAGCCTGGAAGCCTATGCAAGGCTGGAACAAGGGTAAGCAGGCCAAGAAGCCTGCTGCTGCTAACAAAACAGCATGAAGGAGTAGCCCCCGATCCGGGACCGGATCTAGTAGGGGGCAGACTCTCTCAGGCTTGGGCAAGAGATGTTCAGGATCCCTGGGCACTAGAAATAGTTTCTCAGGGTTATCTTCTGGAATTCAGGGAACTACCCCCAAGGGGAAGGTTCCACATGTCTCACTTATCCTTAAACCAAATAAAGAGACAGGCGTTCTTACATTGTGTAGAAGACCTGTTAAAGATGGGAGTGATACACCCAGTTCCAATAAAGGAACAAGGAATGGGATTTTATTCAAATCTGTTCGTAGTTCCCAAAAAAGAGGGAACTTTCAGACCAATTTTGGATTTGAAGATCCTAAACAAATTTCTCAGGGTACCATCGTTCAAGATGGAAACTATTCTAAAGATTCTACCCACTATCCAGGAAGGTCAATTTATGACTACCGTGGATCTAAAGGATGCGTACCTACATATTCCTATCCACAAAGAACATCATCAGTTCCTAAGGTTCGCCTTTCTGGACAAACATTACCAGTTTGTGGCCCTCCCATTCGGGTTAGCCACTGCTCCAAGGATTTTCACAAAGGTGCTCGGGTCCCTTCTAGCGGTTCTAAGACAGAGGGGCATTGCAGTAGTACCATACTTGGACGACATTCTAATACAAGCGTCGTCCCTGTCAACAGCAAAGGCTCATACAGACATCGTTCTGGCCTTTCTCAGATCACACGGATGGAAGGTGAACATAGAAAAAAGTTCTCTGTCTCCGTCAACAAGAGTTCCCTTCTTGGGAACAATAATGGATTCCTTAGAAATGAGGATTTTTCTGACAGAGGTCAGAAAGTCAAAATTTCTAAGCACTTGTCAAGTTCTTCATTCTGTTCCACGTCCTTCCATAGCGCAGTGCATGGAAGTAGTAGGGTTGATGGTTGCAGCAATGGACATAGTTCATTTTGCACGAATTCATCTAAGACCATTACAACTGTGCATGTTCAAACAGTGGAATGGGGAATATACAGACTTGTCTCCAATGATTCAAGTAGATCAGAAGACCAGAGATTCACTCCGTTGGTGGCTGACCCTGGACCATCTATCCCAGGGAATGAGCTTCCGCAGACCAGAGTGGGTCATTGTCACGACCGACGCCAGTCTAGTGGGCTGGGGCGCGGTCTGGGAATCCCTGAAAGCTCAGGGTCTATGGTCTCGGGAAGAGTCTCTTCTCCCGATAAACATTCTGGAACTAAGAGCGATCTTCAATGCTCTCAGGGCTTGGCCTCAGCTAGCAAAGGCCAGATTCATAAGATTCCAATCAGACAACATGACGACCGTTGCGTATATCAATCATCAGGGGGGAACAAGGAGTTCCCTGGCGATGAAAGAAGTGACCAAAATAATTCAATGGGCGGAGGATCACTCCTGCCACCTATCTGCGATCCACATCCCAGGTGTGGAAAACTGGGAAGCGGATTATCTGAGTCGTCAGACATTCCATCCGGGGGAGTGGGAACTCCACCCGGAGATCTTTGCCCAACTAACTCAATTATGGGGCATTCCAGACATGGATCTGATGGCGTCTCGTCAGAACTTCAAGGTTCCTTGCTACGGGTCCAGATCCAGGGATCCCAAGGCGACTCTAGTAGATGCACTAGTAGCACCTTGGACCTTCAACCTAGCTTATGTATTTCCACCGTTTCCTCTCATTCCCAGGCTGGTAGCCAGGATCAAACAGGAGAGGGCCTCGGTGATCTTGATAGCTCCTGCGTGGCCACGCAGGACTTGGTATGCAGACCTGGTGAATATGTCATCGGTTCCACCATGGAAGCTACCTTTGAGACAGGACCTTCTTGTTCAGGGTCCATTCGAACATCCAAATCTGGTCTCCCTCCAGCTGACGGCTTGGAGATTGAACGCTTGATTCTATCAAAGTGTGGGTTTTCAGATTCTGTGATAGATACTCTGGTTCAGGCCAGAAAACCGATAACTAGAAAGATTTGCCATAAAATATGGAAAAGATATATCTGTTGGTGTGAATCCAAAGGATTCCCATGGAATAAGATAAAAATTCCTAAGATTCTCTCCTTTCTACAAGAAGGTTTGGAGAAAGGATTACCTGCAAGTTCTCTAAAGGGACAGATCTCTGCTTTATCTGTCTTACTACACCATGCAGATAAGGTGGTTTTGCGTACTAAGCCTGGTTTTCTTCCAAAGGTTGTTTCTAACAAGAATATTAACCAGGAGATAGTTGTACCTTTATGTCCGAATCCAGTTTCAAAGAAGGAACGTTTGTTACACAATTTGGACGTAGTCCGTGCTCTAAAATTCTATTTAGAGGCTACAAAAGATTTCAGACAAACATCTTCTTTGTTTGTTGTCTATTCTGATAAAAGGAGAGGTCAAAAAGCGACTTCTACCTCTCTTTCCTTTTGGCTTAAAAGCATCATCTGATTTGCTTATGAGACTGCCGGACGGCAGCCTCCTGAAAGAATCACAGCTCACTCCACTAGGGCTGTGGCTTCCACATGGGCCTTCAAGAACGAGGCTTCTGTTGACCAGATATGTAAGGCAGTGACTTGGTCTTCACTGCACACTTTTGCCAAATTTTACAAATTTGATACTTTTGCTTCTTCGGAGGCTATTTTTGGGAGAAAGGTTTTGCAAGCCGTGGTGCCTTCCGTTTAGGTAACCTGATTTGCTCCCTCCCTTCATCCGTGTCCTAAAGCTTTGGTATTGGTTCCCACAAGTAAGGATGACGCCGTGGACCGGACACACCAATGTTGGAGAAAACAGAATTTATGCTTACCTGATAAATTACTTTCTCCAACGGTGTGTCCGGTCCACGGCCCGCCCTGGTTTTTTAATCAGGTCTGATGAATTATTTTCTCTATAGAAAAAAAGATAAAAGAAGGCGCCAACATAGTGCGGTTACCAATGGGATGGAACACGCTTAGTAAATAATACCAGGTACTCACAGGATGAAAGACACTTGAGAAGTGTCACAGGTGCCTCCTGGACTCTCAGAGTTGTCCAGCTAACTCCCACTCCACTGTGGTGGTAAGGTTCCGCTTGTCTCTACCGATTAGGATGGCTCCGCTAGTGGTTGTGGCTCCCAGCCAGTATTCCAATAGGACTCTCTTGCGGTTTCCCCAAATCCAGCTATCCAGTTAAAATCCGTGCTCTCCGGTGAGAGGTGATACAGCAAGGATAAAAGTGGTTTGTGACGGTGGTAACAAACTACAATATTGCCATTAAAAATATCAGAAAAGAAAGTTCGTGGCTGCAGTAATAAAATCAAAAAAAGACTTTATTTACACAACGTTTCTCGGTCTGTACGTGACCGTTTCCTCAGGTGCATAAGTGTATAATAAAACACATAAAAACCACGAACTTATATCAGTAATACAGCGTCTCCAAATGCATACTACGCATGTACGTGGGTGTGTCCCCATACTGGGAGTTCCATTGGCGTTAACTAACCAATGAGGTGCTTGTAATCACACACCTCCATAATTACGAGTGTATTGGGGAATTACTCAGTGTGGTTTTAACAAATAGCCCACACAGTTTTAAAAGCCGCAACGGGCCATGGTAATCAATAAATCTAATGAACAGATAACGTACAAGAAAAAATATTATCTAAAAAAAAAAAAAATTATATACATGTATATAAAAATATATATAAAAACATATCAATAAAATGTGTAAATATACAAACTACCAGATTGGGCACACCCACTCGCTATGTATACAAACATACTATTACTAACGTTCATGAAGTCATTAACTCTTCATAAAATTAGTTCACATACAGATGGTTAATTGCATGGATATAGGAGAGATCTTACATGTAAAATGCAAACTATGAATATAGTAACCTATATGTAAAAAAATATATTAGAAGTATAATACGTCTCTCCCCAAAGATACGATTAATTCCATAATTTGGTTAAAAATGACAGTATTAGATAAATCAATATTCGTCTACGTGATCAGAGAGAAAATTGCTTAACCCTAGACAGAGTGATTAATAAAAAAACTTAGCTAGGGTGAATGAAAAGGATTTAGAACCCAATCCAACCTGACTGTCTAGTTATAAGGACTTGTAATAACTGTGTTAGCTCATAAATGGACATTAATCATGTTGTTTCTATAAGGTGCCTAGACTCAAACTGGTTTTACTTATTTAGAGGTACATAACGTGACATTCATATAAATAGTAACGATATATTGTAAATCAAAATACATTAAATTTTATAACCACATATACATGTTGATGCTAACAGGAGTCAGGAACCAAGCCCTACAAATCTAAATGAAAATACTAATTAAAATGACCTCGAATTAAGATACTAAGTGTTGGGTTTGCTATATGTGGACTATAGTTTGATCACTTGATGATGTTCATTATTCCTCATAATATAGTGCTTATAATTATAGTAAAATTATTTAGCTAACATATACCTAGTGTATTAGATGGAAAGGGTCAAATTAAAGCTAGATGATAATCTCACATCAATGAAGGAGGATAATAACAATAAGGTTATAATGTGTCTAGCAGTATACTAATATCAGTGTGGAGCCTATATATCAGGGGTGAGTATTAAAGTCCTATATTGAACTAAATACAGAATGACTCATAGTGGATCAGTTAGTTGAAGGCCGCCATATCAATATTAGCGTTTAGGCCACCAGGGGACAGGGTGCGCATCTTCCAGATCCAAAAAGTCTCCCTTTGTCTTAAATGCAAATATCTGTTTCTACCCCATTTGGGGTACACTTGTTCTAGAGGGAATATGCTAAACACATTTGATGTATTAGTATGGCATGTATTAGCATGCCTAGGGACACTATGATTGGCAATGTTTTTACTGATATTCCTTAGATGCTCACCCCATCTTTTTTTGAGGGGTCTCGAGGTCCTACCCACATACTGGACCCCACAGCTGCATTCTAACAAATAAACTACAAAGGCCGAATCACATGTGAAGTGTGTTTTGATATGACATTTTTCCTTACTAATATAGGATGCAAATTCAGTTCTCTTGCTATTTGTGTATTGACATAATCCACAATTAGCTCTATTGCACTTAAAAAAACCTGGTTTGTCTAGGAACTTATTACCTCTTGTACTACTTAATTTACTCGTCAGTGATCTTTTCTTCATTACTATTTTACTCGGGGCTAGTACATTCTTTAACGTGGGAGCTCGTCTAAAAGTACAGACAGGTGTATTACCTATACTATCCCTCAGCAAAGGGTCCCCTGTCAAAATGTGCCAGTGTTTGCCTAATATAGTTTTAATTTTATTATGGTTGTTATTGAATTGTGTTATGAATCTGACTTCCTCACTCCCTTTAATAGAACCTCCAATAGGTATAGTCTCCTTATTCTTGGCAAAGAAATCTTCTCTGCATTTATTTCTTGCTCTCTTGTAGCTAGTCTCAATAAGATCTGTGGGGTAATGTTTTTCAACAAACCTTTTCTTTAAAATATTAGCTTGTATATCAAAACTGTCTAAATCTGTGCAATTCCTACGAATCCTACAGAATTGGTTGTAAGGGATATTGTTCTTCCACGGTAAGTGGTGGTTGCTTTTATAGTTCAAATAACTGTTAGCATCCACCGACTTAAAAAAAGTTTTGGTAGAGATGTTACCTACACTGTCCCATGTTAAAATGAGATCCAGAAATTCTATACTAATCGCATCTATTTTAGAAGTGAAGTTCAGACCTAATGAATTGTTATTCAGACTATCCAAAAATTTCTGAGCCAATGATGTGTCCCCCTCCCAGATGAACAACAGGTCATCTATGAAGCGGCCATAGAAAACCAGGTTCGCCCCATATGAGGAAGGATATATATATTGTTCCTCAAAAAATCCCATAAAGAGATTGGCAAAACTAGGGGCGAACCTGGTTCCCATGGCCGTTCCCCTAATCTGCAAGTAAAATTTCTCCTGATATACAAAGTAGTTATTTTTTAATACAAAAGATATGCACTCCAAAAGGAAATCTCTTTGCTTGACTGGCATGTATATGTCCCTCTCCAAGTAATATTGGATGGCTTGAATACCCAGATGGTGTGCAATATTAGAATATAGGGCAGAGACATCACAGGTCAGCCATATCAAATTTCTTCCCTCTTTCTTTATGTGTGATAACTTATATATTAAGTCTGGTGTGTCTTTTATGTAGGATTTTAAAGTAATCACAGATTTTTTTAAAAAGGAATCCACATATTCGGATAAATTACAGGTTAAATTATCGATTCCTGATATGATGGGCCTCCCCGGAGGGTCCACCATACTCTTATGTATCTTTGGGAGGTGATAGTAATATGCCAAATTTGGTGCATAGGGTATTAAATAGTCTCTCTCTTTCTTAGTAAGTATTCCCTCTAACCAGCCTGCATCAACCATTTTAATCAAGTTAGTTAGAAATTTTGCTGTGGGATTGTATGTTAATAATTTGTAATATTCTGTGTCTAAAAGAATACGATCAGCTTCTTTGATATAATCCTTAATATTCTGGATGACTATCCCACCTCCCTTGTCCGCTTGTCTAATTGCTATATTTTTGTTGGCTGCTAGTCTAGATAAAGCTGTTAATTCATAAGCATTCAAATTAGGATTCTTAATATTTTTTTCAGAAAGTTTGCCAAATTCTTCCAAAACTAGATTTTGAAATATTTCTAGACTAGTTCCTGTACAAGGAGGATTAAAGTTGGATTTAGGGGTCAAATCAGAATGTAAATAATTCTCAAATAATTCATCACATAATATCTCAGGCTCAAAATAGATAATATATGTCAAGGGCCTTTCTGTCATTTCATTCGTTAGAATTGGTGCATGACCAGTACCTTTGAGCTTCTTGTCACAGAAATATCTTTGGATCGACAATTTTCGCACAAATTTATTTAAATCTACAAATAATTCGAACAAATTGTGATTTCTAGAAGGACAGAAAGAGAGCCCTCTATTTAAAACTCCCACCTCCTCATTAGTTAAAACATGATCAGAAAGATTAAAGATGTTCTCCCTCATTCGTTTAAATTTCTCCTTTTGGGATGACTTAGCTCTCCCTCTGCTGCCACGTTGGCGTATGATCTTTTTTTCGGGGTAGTTGTTGCAATCTCTCTTTCTGGGCCCCTCTCTAGCTGTTTTAATCGTATCGGTGTGTGTCTTACCTGCGGGGAGTTGTAGGGTAATCTCTGTGCCTGATGAAAAACCTGCGGGCTACTCATGGGTTCCCTCTCTTGTTTTTGTACAAAATTGCTATTGTTTGTCATATGGCTTCTAGTGTCATTATGGTGGTTATTTCTAGGGGTATATGTGTTTGGATCCCTTGTGTTGTCTGGGAATCGATGAGATCTATAGTGATGGTGGCCAAATTCATTTTGGTGGTCCCTATTGGACCAATGTCTCCAATCTCTATTAAACTCGTTTCTAGGCGTGTAACTAAAGTTTTGTTTATAACTATAGTTATAATTATCATCCCCTCTCTCATGGTGGGAGACTTGATTCCCATAGTTGGAGAGATAATTACTGTTACCCACAGAATGATTGGATATATAATTACTCTTGCTAGCAGAATTCTTTCTATTTCTAATAAAATTATTATTCCTAAATTGGACATTTTTCTTTTTGTCCTTGGGTTTTTTGTAATCAACTTTAACCCAGGTGTCTGGTCTAATTGCATTCGAGACAGGCTCCTGATTATCAGATTCTTCTAATTTATTCCTAGAGTGTGAGTCATATACTTTATCCTCTAAATAGTCTTGTTCATCCCTCGCTAACTTTTTAATTTTGGTGGATATAATTTTCTTTTGGAATACATCAGATTTCTCCTGTACCTCTTGGGTAAATTTAGCATAATCTGTATTAGACTCAAACTTAAGTAAACAATTTTGGATTTCCTCTATCTCTGTCTCTACTTTATTCAAAAGGGTCTCCCGAAATTCAATTAAAAGATCTATAAGTTTAAAAGAACATTCAGTTAAAATACTAAGCCATTTGGTAGTAAGTTCCGGATCATGTTTAAAAGAACACTGTTTGGATATCCTTAGACCCCTTGGTATATGCCCTTTTTCTTTATATTTACGAAGTGTATCTATATCCCACCAGTGTCTATGTTCGTTCTTAAGTGCTTCCTCTAATTTGTGAAATAATTGAACCATAGATAGATCACTGGTGGATTCATTACACATATCTATAGTATTATCATTGCAGCTTAGGGCTTTTCTATTGTTGATCCTTTGATCTTTGCTCTGCATTGTACTACTAAGTGATAAATTCTGATAGGGAATAATAAGTGTACTAAATAGAAAAAATGTGTCAATAATTATAATGTGATAAAGTTATCTAATGAAGTGAATCAAATAAATAATTATATGAGATGTGTATAAAAAAATATAATTTTGTAATGTATTAAATGATGCCCACAATACTCTAGTGATATATAATAGTGGGTGATCGAAAGTGATCTATTGTGAAGTAATTAAAATATTCAAACCTAGTCGCAACCTAATCGATTCCCAAAAAAGATGATCAAAAAAGTGCTAGTATATAATTAGTGCGCCAATGGTCTGAAAATCCACTGTCTGTATGACAGTGAGACACAATCACAGTGTTAAAAATCTAAATATATAACTATACGATACAAATCGTTATAGAAAAATACCCCAA